>NW_026896861.1:0-263437 GCF_033153095.1 Gastrolobium bilobum | reverse complement strand
GTTATGTTGTGTGTAGCCTCCCTTGGTTCAGTTGCAATGTAGCTGTGAAACGACCTAGGATAGATAATCAATCTTATCTTTGGCATTGTAGACTAGGGCACATAAACGAAACAAGATTGTCTAGGATGCATGCAGATGGATACCTAGATTCCATGGATTTGGAATCCTATGGACAATGTGAATCTTGTCTAGCTGGGAAAATGACTTGTCACAAGCCCAAGGGGCTTGAGAGTCATAGGGCTAGTGAGTTATTAGAACTCATTCACACTGATGTTTGTGGGCCAATGTCTATAGAGGCTAGAGGAGGATACTCCTATTTCATTACCTTTACTGATGACAAATCAAGATTTGGGTACGTGTACCTAATGAGATATAAATCTGAAGCCTTTGAAAAGTTCAAGGAGTTTAGGAATGAAGTAGAGAAACAGCGTGGCAAGATGATTAAGACATTACGATCAGATCGTGGTGGTGAATATTTGAGCCATGAGTTTCAGGATTATCTGAGAGAAAATGAAATTCTCTCGCAGTTTACTGCACCTTACACACCACACCAAAATGGTGTCTCCGAAAGGAGAAACAGGACCTTGTTAGACATGGTCAGGTCTATGATGAGTGAGACTCAACTTCCAAAATCATTTTGGGGATATGCCCTAGACACAGCGGCATACCTTCTAAATAGGGTACCGTCTAAATCTGTTCAGACCACACCATATGAGATATGGAATGGTAAGAGACCCAACCTGAGTTACCTCAGGGTATGGGGATCGCCAGCTTATGTCAAAGCGTTAGCATCAGACAAGCTTAGTGCTAAGAGTACTAAATGTCTATTTGTGGGGTATCCCAAAGGTACTAAGGGATACTACTTTTACTCCATGAATGAACACAAAGTATTTGTGTCAAAGAATGCTGAGTTCCTTGAGAAGGATTTGATCTCTCAAGGAACCAGTGGGAGTAAGATTGATCTTGAAGAAGTTCAAGAACCACATGAACAGATTGAGGAACCCAAGTCTGCTCCGCAGGCGACGTTCTCCAATGGAGAAGTAAACACACAACTCCGTAGGTCAACGAGGGGCATCCATCCACCTGAGAGGTATGGGTTTGTGATTGAGAATCAACAAACCATCGAGGATGATGAACCAAGTAACTACGAAGAGGGAGTCAAGGATGTTGACTCTTCTAGATGGCTTGAAGCCATGGGATCTGAAATGGATTCGATGTATCAAAACAAGGTATGGACCTTGGTTCCTAAACCGCAAGGAATAGTTCCTATTGGTAACAAATGGGTCTTTAAAAGAAAGACTGATGCAGATGGCAACGTTCAGACCTACAAAGCTAGGTTGGTTGCGAAAGGGTATCGTCAAAGACAAGGAGTTGACTATGATGAGACTTTCTCACCTGTTGCCATGATCAAATCTATTAGGATCATGCTTGCAATAGTGGCATATCACGACTATGAAATTTGGCAAATGGATGTCAAGACCGCCTTCTTGAATGGGTTCTTGAAGGAGGATGTGTACATGACACAACCTGAAGGCTTTGAAATCAAAGATCAGGAGCATATGGTATGCAAACTTCAAAGGTCGATATATGGGCTAAAGCAAGCATCAAGGAGTTGGAATATTCGTTTGATGAAGTCGTTAAGAGTAACGGTTTTATCAAGAACGAGGATGAACCTTGTGTTTACAAGAAGGTTAGTGGGAGTAATGTCGTCTTCCTAATACTTTATGTAGATGACATATTTTTAATAGGAAATGACATCCCCACATTACAAACAACGAAAGAGTGGCTTTCAAAAGGCTTAACCATGAAGGATTTGGGAGAGGCGGCCTTTATACTTGGTATAAAAATCTATAGAGATAGATTAAACAGGCTGCTGGGTTTATCTCAATCCACGTATATTGACAAGATGCTAAAGAGGTTTAGCATGGAAAGGTCGAAAAGGGGTTTTCTTCCCGTCAGTCATGGGGTACATCTTTCAAAGGCCATGTGTCCTAAGTCACAGGCTGAGAAGGATCGCATGAGTGGAATTCCATACGCTTCGGCTATTGGATCCATCATGTATGCCATGATATGTAAGAGACCAGATCTCTCATATGCTTTAAGCATTACGAGCAGATACCAGTCGGACCCTGGAGAGGGTCACTGGACGGCAGTCAAGACCATCCTTAAGTACTTAAGAAGAACTAAGGATGTGTTTCTGGTCTATGGTGGGGTTGATGAGCTAACAGTGAAAGGGTTCACTGATGCCAGCTTTCAGAGTGACAAAGATGACTGCAAGTCACAGTCAAGGTTCGTATTCACCCTAAATGGTGGGGCAGTATCTTGGAAGAGTTCCAAGCAAGAGACAACAGCAGATTCAACGACAGAAGCTGAATATATAGCTGCTTCAGAAGCGGCTAAGGAGGCCGTGTGGATCAAGAAGTTCATATCTGAACTTAGGGTGGTTCCAAGCGTGGATGAGCCCATACAGTTGTTGTGCGACAACACTGGAGCCATTGCGCAGTCAAAGGAACCTAGGTCTCATCAAATATCTAAGCACGTGCTCCACAGATATCACCTGATTAGAGAAATCATTGATAGGATGGATGTAAAGATGGATTATGTTCCCACAGATGATATCCTGGCCGATTCTTTGACAAAGGTTGTTTCTCAGAGAAAACATGATAGTCATTATGAGGCTTTGGGTATACGACTTAGGTCTGATTGGCTCTAGGCCAAGTGGGAGCTTGTTAGTATATGGATGTCCTAGAGACAATCTTTTGATTAGATTAGGACATATGTAGACCTTTTATATTGTCGCAAATAAAAGCACTATTTATCCTGTTTCATATTTTGTCTCAATATTACTATTAATATTTATATGAGTAACTGGATAAACCCCTTGGAATAAAATAGGTATCTCTTGAGTATCTGTGATGAGATCACGATCATGAGGATTCAAGGATACTGCATGTTTATTCCTAATTTTATGTTCCTAGTCTAGAGACACTGAGAATGGGAATCAGTGATCTCGGGTAAGACTAGCACGACTTATCTACTTGTATTTGGATGCAAGGTAAAGACCTCATGAGCTACAGATATAGTGATGTCTTAGCTAAAGTCGTGGGTGGACCTATAAGGGTATAGCTCGCACTGAACAGACCCACAAAGAGACTCTATGAGGAACTCTCACAGAGAGTATCATTAGAGTAGTCTCTTTATATTTGGGTATGTCTTTCCTAAGACCAGAAGTTATTACCTAGACTGTGTTCTAGAAGGCATGCTTTGATTGTGCACCTCGTCTGCCTGAAACATGGAGACTCATAGGTATACTGTTGGGCTTGTCCTTAAAGAACACAGGACTAGGGTGATAAGCTGAAGGAATTCGTCAAATCTCTGTGAGAGATTAGGTTATCTGTAAACCGGAGAAATCGGGATGACATTTACAGGGACTCGGGAATCTATGCATAGTAAAAGAGATCATGAGATGATCTGCCTTTAGAGTCTGTAAATTGAAGATTCCCTATTTCGAATAAAGCTTACGCTAAACCGCAGGTGTTGATACGCTTCCTTACCCTAGGTTTTATGGGAAGGTAACCGAGACGAAAGGAAATATATACGGCAACCAAATATGTGTAATAGCAAGTCATTAATCTAACTAGTTCTGGGGCAACAAAGCATTGCTAGTGCTCTGTGTTGTCATTAGATGGGTTGTGGGCTTATTGGGCCCAAACCCATTTATGTCAGTGGCTATGTTGGACCTAATGGGTCACACACTAAAACCTAATTGTCTAGATGCTCTAGCATTAAAGGTATTGGGCCTAACAATTGTTATTAGCCCAAGAAGTAGTTTGGAACTCCACAGATAGGGTGGAAGGCGCATGGATCAAAGTAATGGGCTTTGATAGTCCAAGACATTACTAATTAATTTAATTAGTTAAATTAATTATCAAATGTTTAAATTTTGAATTTGAAATTTGAAATTTAAAATTTGAATTTTGAAATTTGAAATTTGAATTTTTAAATTTGAATTTGAATTTGAATTTAAAATTTAAGTGTTTGAAAGTTTAAATTCAAATGTTTGAAATTCGAATTTGAATTGGCTATGAAAAGTTGTTTCATAACAAAAGGATAATATGAGATCTTGTTGGAACATATCAGGAGGAGATCTTTTGGACATAATCCAAGGATAATGGGGTGCTGATTTTGGCTAGATTTGATCATCACAATCAGCTCCAGAAGATACGGTCTGTTGGGAGAATATTTGAGTGAGTTGATTTAAGTTTGAAATGCAACTAACTCAAATGTATCTGGTCACCTTTTAGGCTATATGTGGCGCACCATATAGCTGATTATATGATGGTTCATGATCAGATTTCTGACTAGGTTTTGAACTTAGTCTCATGAGAATATTCTGGGATGTTGTTGGCAATTTTTGAAATGCAACAACTCCACTTATTCTCTCCCCATAGGGCGCCACTTTGATCAGATTTTTGGGAGAAAAATCTAATTTGTGTTTGAAACTTAAAAGGCTCCTCTTGTGTGCTTAAGTAGCAGTTAGTTCCTCCTTAGGTTTTTGTGAAAAAGGCCAAGCCTTTCTCTACTCATCTATGCGCCCCTTGTGAGGTTTTCTCTTAGAACACTTCACTCTTCTAAACACTTTTACCTAGCCTCCTGCATCACACACTGAGCGCATAGCAAGCCTTATTGTGGTGATCAATCGGCGGCCTTACTGGAAGGAGTTCCTGTATCTAGACGCGGGTGGTGTGGATCAACGTTAGAGGGTCTGAACCCTTCAGACCTACCTTGATCATCTTGAGTTTTCACGAACAAGGTATGACATACGTCTTAAAGTATGTATCTTGATATGCATGTGTGTTCCGCTTGCAAAAAAATTTGTTTTTCCCTCACTCGTGTTTCGGCCTTCAAAGCCAATTCTACTTTCATCCAATACAAAGGACAAAGGATAATTAGCTTCAACAAATAGAACTAGGTCACCGATCTAGCACTAATAGAGCGCAACCGTGAGACAAGTGCACAATATTGATGACTATATAAATAATGTCAAACTTCCAAGCAAGTATGAGGAAAGATTTAAATGTATCAAATGTTAGAAAAGAATATGCTAAATCTAAGACAGGAAAAAGAGAATACAAGGAAAACATATAACATATGTGTCCAGTGCTTCAATGCCAAAATAACAAGCCATTTGACACTATTTAACAGTCATTCATAATCTACAACATTAAGATTTCAGTTGACATTTTTTAAAAGTTGTTTTTTAAGTATCAAATACATGGAATATGACATGATATGCTGCAAATTAAATTTCTAGGAATAAAACAAAGTAAAACAACTAACAAGAGAAATCAAACTATTAATTAAAGCACCCCACCTGGATTGAGGCATTGCCAGCAGATGCAAATGGTGGAACATTGTCCGAGCTATCATTTGGAAGGAGACCATTACTTCCACCTGATGCATTGCCTCCATTTAAGTCAAATTGGTTTCCATTTTCCTGTACAAACTGAGTTAGATTATTTTTTGAATTCATTTGGGACATTCGTGAATCATCATTATAAGTTCCATTCCTCTCTCTCGCATCAGCCAGCTCAAGCTGCAGTTGTTGAATAGCATGCAAATGAAGTCTCTCCATCTCTGCAAACTAAAGCCACCAAACCAAAAATTAAACAGTGTGAAGCAACATAAGTAAATAACCAAAAATACTATAATCAACATCAACAACACCTTTATCCCAAATTAATTGGGGTCGGTGGTAGATGAACTCAAATAAAAGATATGAAAAAGTAGAAAAAATAGAAATAAAAAATAAAAATAGTAATATATATATATATATATATATATATATATATATATAAAAGTAGAAAAGATGGGAAAAAGAAGAAGGGGAAATGAAAAGGAAAAGGACTAAAAAGGGACCATTTGGAACATAGGAATAACAACGGATCTAATCCTCCACCATGCTAATAGCTTTTATCCATTCTGTTCTAAGGCATACCGCCCGCCAATCTATATCTCACTCCATTAAATCTTGTTTTACTACCTTCCCCCAAGTATGTTTCGGTCTACCTCTACCTTTTTTTGTGTTGAGCTTTTGATAACAAACTTTTGTTCTTACGAGAGCATCCAGGAGCCTTCTCATTACGTGACCAAACCACCTCAATCTATATTCTCTCATCTTTTCAGCCACCGGTAGTACTCTTACCTTTCGTCGAATATCTTCATTTCTTATCTTATCCATCCTCGTATAACCACACATCCACCTTAACATCCTCATCTCTGCTACTCACATTTTATGCTCATGTTGCCTATGTGCTAGCCAACATTCAGCTCCATATAGCATTGCCTATGTGCACTATGCCATTTCATCCACCCTGCTCTGATTGTATGATTTACATCCTCATCGATCTCTCCACCTTTTTGCAAAATGGATCCCATATATCTAAAAGCATCTTTCTTGGGTACCTCTTGACCACTTAGATGCACGGGATCTTGGTCTACATCTCTTACCAGAGAAAACTCACACTTCAAATACTCAGTCTTGCTCCGACTTAATGTGAATCCTTAAGATTCCAACGTGCTTCTCCACAATTCAAGTTTTCTATTAACACCGTCTTTGTTCTCATCAATAAGCATGATATCATCTGCAAAAAACATACACCATGACACTTCCTCTTGAATATCTTTTGTTAGTTCATTCATAACTAAAGCAAAGAGATAAGGATTTAGAGCCGAACCATGGTGTACACCTACCGTGATCGGAAAATAACTTGATGTTCTGTTACAAGCTTTCACACATGTAGTAGCCCCATCATACATATCCTTGATTGCCTTTACATACTTTGATGGTACTTTTTTCTTCTCAAGAACCCACCATAAAACTTTCCTTGGAACCCTATCATATGCTTTCTCAAGATCTATGAACACCATATGTAAGTCCTTCTTCTTTTCTCGATATCTTTCCATTAATTGTCGCAATAAGAAAATGGATTCCATGGTACATCTTCCTAGCATAAATCCAAATTGATTTAAAGAAACCTTGGTATCTCTCCTCAAGCGATGTTCAATAACCCTCTCCCAGTACTTCATAGTATGGCTCATTAGCTTAATGCCTCTATAGTTAGAACAATTCTGTATATCTCCCCTGTTTTTGTAAATAGATACAATCATATTTTTCCTCTATGCATCCAAGCATCTTATTTGTCTGAAGAATCTTATTGAAAAAATTGGTCAACCATTTTATTGCCACATCCTCCAGGCCTCTCCACACTTCAATAAGGACACCATCAAGTCCCAAGGCTTTATTAGTCTTCATCCGGCAAAAAAATTAAAATAATTACGCATTTAATGTTTTTTTGTTAAAAATTACACATCTGTTGCACAATGAGACGCCTTCTTTGGGCGTCACATGTGACGCCCCAGTGAGGTGTCTCTCCCTTGGAGAAGACGCCCCATTGGGGCGTCTCATGTGCAACCTATATATACCCCACTTTCCTTTTTTCACTCCTTACTCATTTACCTCTCTAACCTCTCTCCAACCTCTCTCTAACCGCGGTTCGTAGCGAAGCTCTGCCAACGTAGGTAAGGTCATAATACCTTATATGTATACATTTAAATTACAGTGCTAGTTAGTAATACATGTTAGGATTGATTGTATATTAGAGACTTGGAACATTAGGATAGTCACTTGGAAATTTTGTGTCATGCTATGAATGTTGTAATGATATAGTAATATTATTATTACGTAGTTATTATTATTACCGATTTTTAATTATGTATTAGGGTTTAGCACATTAATTAGTGATTTATAAATAGTGTTAGAGACTTTGTAAATTTCGTATGTATGATGTTATTAATGCGGGAGTGCATAACTTTGTAGTTAGTTGAGGATAATGGCTGAGTCATCATCTTCTTCGGGATCTGATTCGGATGTAGAGCCCACCAATCCCAGCATGTGGATCATACCTGGGCCGTACAGGTGGGAGGTCCTTCGTAAGAGGACGCAGAAAGGTCATATTTCACAGCGAGTGTGGAATACTGAGCATGTAAGAAAGATTAAGACTAGGCGTGGGAAGCCACAAGGGGGCCCACCTACCGGTGCTATTCCACAGGTTGTGGAAGAGTACCTCAGACAGGCGGGTTTCATACATGTTGCCAGGATGCAACATATCCAGGTATGTTATTTATGTCGTTTTGTATTTATGTAATTATTTAATAAAATTCGTTAACACGTGATAACTGCGTAATTTATCACAGATAGATACATTTTTAATTAGTGCTCTGGCCAAGAGGTGGAGACCAGAGACACATACCTTTCGCATGACCCAAGGTGAGATGACGATCACCTTACAAGATGTGGCAGGCATCTTGGGCTTGCCGACCGACGGTACTGTCGTCATCGGATCGACCTCTGAGGATTGGCACGCTGCTTGTGCTGCTGTTTTTGGACATGTTCCAGAGGCCGGTGAGTTGCATCATTCCGGCGACCTCCGCATCTCATTCTTGGATCGGCATTATACCCGGTGGACTGATCATGAGGGGAATCATGCTGCCGAGATCTACTTCACAAAAGCCCACATTGCCCGGATGTTGGGGACTTGGTTGCTGGCGGACAAGTCTGGAGGTAGCAATTTTGGTTGCCGGCTTGTCCCGTTGCTAGGTGGAGGATTTTAGGACATTGGCCGATTCAACTGGGGATCTGCAGTTTTGACACACTTGTTCAGGAATTTGTGTGAAGTGACAGATGCCCGTCGAAGCGACATGGGTGGTTGCCATATTCTCCTTCAAATCTGAGCATGGATACGATTCCCACCCATTGCTCCACCCCTTCCTCATCATCTAGAGCCAGGCACACATTATGGATGCCGGCATGATTTATTTACTTCATTTGATTTCGATAATGTATGGTTAATAATGTATATACTAACTGTATACTTCTTGATTATGATTGATAATGTATGGTTGATAATGTTTCTGATTGACAGGTTTAATGTTGTACAAAAGTTTAAACCTCATGAGGTCACCCATTATCGGGCAACATTGGACACACTCTGTAGAGATGAGGTTTGGTGTTGGATACTTACGATGTTGTTATTTGTCTATGGGTTTATTTTTTTTTGTAACTCTATATATTGTTTCACATTTTGTTTGTAGGTGGTGTGGCAGCCATATATAGAATATGAGTGGCTTGACGTGACTCCAGAGCAGCAGTATCTGTGGCTTGCTGCCACACCTATTATCTACTTCCACACAGTAGAGGCATGTCAACTGGATAGGTGCATGCGACAGTTCGGTCTTGATCAACCCATCCCGGAAAAATCTAGAAAATTGAGAGGAATACATGATCATACTCTACGGGGGAAGGTTGAAGAGAACTGGAGACGTAAGCTGAGGGCTCACATTGATCGATGGAATACCAGGATTCAGCATATTGTACTGCCACCTCCATTATATGGTTTGATGTCACCTAATCATGCGTACATGGAGTGGTACAGAGAGAGGGGAAAACGCTACATATCTCGGAGGGCAGCAAAGATAGGGCGCATGGTGAGTTTTGTACTTATTTTACATTTGTTTCACATTTCTAACATTTTTTCGTAATATACAGATTGATGGTCTTGAAATGCTTTATCATGCAACAATGGCGGAGGTGTTTCCTCGATTTGGACTACAGTATATCCACGAGGAGATAGGCCGGATTATTGGGATGTTTCGTGAGAGTTCACGAGTTGATGAGCCTGGACCTGAGGCACCCCCCGTGCAGACACAGCCTGATCCTTAGTTGATCGTGGATGTTCCTCGTAATAGACGGGAGGGACGCGGATTAGGACGTAGACGTGAGAGAGTTGTTGCTGAGCCTGTCCCGATTATGGCACCTAGACCAGTGGTCGAGACTCAGGGATGGTTCAGACCTCCAGTCATTGGTCCTACTTACGGGTCACAGCCGATTTATCATCACGGATCGCAGTATGCGGCAGGTCCTAGTCAGGCAGCGTCTGAGCACCTTGACATGAGCGGGCAGGAGCCAGTTTTCCAGGCTAGTCCGATGGCTATGGCAGGAGCGGATCCGGCATAAAGATCATTAGTTTGTATATGATAAAATGAACCTGGAGAAAAGCGAAGCATGTATTCGCACCACCTTGGTAAAAAAAACATACGATTCCTCCCAATCACCGTACAGAATTGCCATCGCTTTCTGCTTCGCATACCACGCCTTTCTGTAGGAAACTTGAAAGCCATATTTAGCAGTTATCCTTTCTTGCACCAAAGAGATTGACACAGATGGTTCAGACTTTATCATCCCTGCATTGAAGAAGATATCAGTGCCTCGATAACATCGAACGAATTTAATTACACATTCGTGTTCATTCACACATCTAAAATACAAAAAGGTACCTATCACGAGATCTGCAATAACGACTGCATCGAGCTGTCTATGACCCTGGGAAATGTGCTCATTCACACATTCGTGTTTTCCACCCCATCTCGTTATTTTCCAATTTTCACGAAACACCGGTTTGATCGTCCTTACGCGCCACGGACAACTTGATCGTACGCACAACATTTCATGGACAACTTTGCAGGCGTGCTCTCAATTACAATGGCTTCTTGATACTCCCTAATAAGGTTGTGCTTAATTGCCATTTGGACATCTTTTTTTGTCGCAAATTCTTGATTGACAAATAACATGTCACCCAGTTGCCACGGACCTTGTATTGAAGCCGATCTAGACACTGAACCATCAGTACATGATTCTTGTTCGCTTTGATAACTCCAATCAATGTAAGAATAATGCGGAATTCCTTCCCAGAAAGGAATAACATCTGTGTCACATGCAATTGCGGATTATAATTTTTTAATACGAACTTACTAATTCAGGTATTAAATCAGTTATTTATTCACGCAGTATACAAATGGGATCAATTACCTTCTTGTGGAATACCAAACAGAGCAGACGCAACGTCATTCAACTGCGGCATTTGCGCGAGGACTGGTTGATGGAATATTGGGATTTCAGACGCACCCATCTCACGAGATTCATCTCCTTCTGAAGCACTAGCATCCTCCGCCAGAAGATGTTCTTCCATTGCCATATTTTCGTCGTCGTCATCGTCATCTTCGTCGTGCATTTCCCAAGTCGGATCATTTTCATCTCCCTCAGAAAAGTTACCAACTGGAGACGCATAAGCGGCAGGAGAAGCTGGAAGACGGGGAGAATTTAAATAAACTGACCTCACCGGTATGGGAGCATTCTCGGTTGCGACGAAGTCGACATACAACTCTAGAAAATCTGTCCTTGACTGGTTGCAAAATTCTTCCATTGTCATCTCCAAGTCTTCATCGTCAAGCACTTTCAAACTAATGTATTTATCACCTTGCCACACCCTTGTCGTGATCTCAGTGATACATTGGTTGTCTTGAAGACTTAACTTCTGCCGAATTCTCTGATGCAGTTCGCCAATGGTTGTGTTGCGTTGGATACGTGTCGGCCTTTTTTCACCTTCGAATATAACACATCGTCGACCTTCTACCTTCCTACCATTGTAATATAACACAACACGAACATAATCAGGATTTGAGCTCATTTTTAAATAGAATTAGAACTAAAATTCAAATACTAAATTAAAGATAAAGGAATGTTGGTGGAGAAGGGAGATATGAAGAGTGAGAGAAGAGGTGTGAATTGAATGGAGGGGGTGGGGAAATATATAGAGCACACATGTGACGCCACTTCCTAGAGAAGACGCCACAATGGGGCGTCACATGTGACGCCCAAAAGTGGCGTCACATTGTGCAATAGATGTGTAACTTTTTACAAAACAGCATTAAATGCGTAATTATTTAATTTAAATACATTATTTTAATTTTTTTGCCGTCTTCATCCTCTTTATAGCCTCTTTTAACTTCATGTGTATTAATTATGCGCACAAATCTTCTATTCAAATCATCATAAGCGTCCCCCAAGCCCACCTCGCTTATATCGCCATCCCCATTAAACAGCTTGTTGAAGTAGTTTCTCCATCTTTCATTTACATCTTTATCTCTCACCAAAAGTTTTTGATTTTCATCCTTGATGCATCTAACTTGGGTGAGATCTTTACTTTTCTTATCCCTTATTTTTGGAAGTTTATATATACCTTTTCCACCCTCCTTGCTCCCAAAATTTTTATACAAATCGGCGAAAACCTTTCCTCTAGCTTCTCACACTGCTTTCTTTGCATTTTTCCTCGTCAATCTAAACTTTTGCAAGTTCTCTTCACTGGGATATTTATGCAAAGATCTAAAGCATTCCTTCTTATGATTAATTGCCTCTTGCACCTCTCCATTCCACCGCCATATTTCCTTTGTATGAAATCCATTTCCTTTGCTTTCTCCTAACACCCTCTTTCCCATATTCTGAATACACATAGTCATCTCATTCCATATTGCATTTGCTCCTCCCTCAAACTCCCAAGGTCCTTCGTGCAACATTCTTTCATTGAACACTTTCTCTTTTTCCTCTTTAAGTTTCCAACATTTTATCCTTGGGTTCTGGGCCCTCTTCCTCATTGTAAGTACTTTGTTGAACCGAACCTCCAGGACTACCAGCTTATGTTGTGTAGCGACACACTCTCCAGGGTAGACCTTACAGTCGACACAAGAAATTCTATCTTCTCTTCTAGCCATAAAGAATCAATCTAACTACGATTTTGGCAGCTATGATATGTGATTAGATGTGACTCCCTTTTTCGAAAAAAGGTGTTCGCTAGTATCAAATCGTAGGCTAGTGCAACATTCAAGATATCTTCTTCAGTCTCGTTTCTCGTCCCATAGCCAAAACCTCTAATGCTTTTACCAACATGACCATTTAGATCTCCTCCTAAGAAAATCTTCTCTAGTGGTATTCCCCTCAAAACCTCCTCCAAGTCCTCCCAAAATTGGCTTTTATCATTTGGTTGCAATCCAACTTGGGGTGCATACACACTGAGGATATTCAAGATTAAATCAACCACTACAAGCTTAACCAGAATAATCCTGTCGCCTTTCTTTTTGACGTCCACAACTTTATCTCTGAAACTTTTATCGATCATAATTCCAACACCATTTTGACTCTTGTTTATACCTGTGTACCATAACTTGAAACCAGTTCCATCCACTTCCTTGGCCTTTTCTCCAGCCCACTTAGTTTCCTGCAAGCAAATAATATTCACTTTCCTTCTAGCAAAAACATATGCTAACTCCCTCAATTTATCCGTTAAGGTTCTTATGTTCCAGCTTCCCAATCGCATCCTTAACCCTTAGGCTGTACTTGCCCGCCACACTCGCTCATCTACGTGTTGGGACCCTGACATACTTCTCACCAAATCCAGGTGAAGACCTAGCGCCTTGCCTTGAGACAAAAAATGCTTATAAAGCTCACAAAAAGAAAATTGAATTTTTTCTTATATATTGTATGCCATGCAAATAATCTATAAAAACCAAATCACAACAATAAATTACTTAATGAAATGTATTTTTTTAGTGTGCAACTGACAGAGACAAATACAAAACAAAATACATTCATGTGGTTGTCAAAAACAAATAAAACTTAATCCTTAATGCAGAAACGAATGGCAGATCAACCTGTCTCTGAAAACCCATCCAGAGCTGGTTATATTGCTCTGTGCGCTCTCGCAATTCAGCCTGTAATGACTGGTTTGCTGTTGATTGGAAAGCGTCCACCTCTCGAACACGAGCTATCCAGGCTTGGGCCTCTCTGAACTGCTCATCTTTAAACATAATGGTCTCCTGAGTAACCCGTTGCTGAATGAAAAGGCATCATTAGGCCACGTATACCAACAAACTGAAATAAATTCTTATGGAAACAAATTAGATAAATATAAGCTGCCTACTTGTTCCTGCAAGTCAATAAGCTGCCTATCTTTTTCTTGAATATGTTCTTGCAGATCATGTATTTGTTTTATATGCTGAGCTCTTTCTGCTTCAGAATGGTCACGCTCCCTTCTGCAAAAAAAGATTTACCCATTGAAGCATGTAGAAAAATCCAGATGCAAAGCCTAAACATCCCATAAATGCATTTGGACAAAAGAAGAACCTGAAAGTTGCTAGTTCTTTGTTTTGCTCACGTAGAAGGTCTTGTTTAGCCCACGCCTAGCATAAAAATTGAAGAGATTAGCATATAATTCAAAAACAAATACTGCCCAAATTAAGATCCAGCAAAACTAATAATAAAAAAGGAAAGTAGCAGATCAACAAACCGCTTCATTGTCTAATTTAATAGAATGCAGTTCTCTGTCTTTCTCTTCTATTTTCCTTTCCAGTTCATGAATTGTGTGCTCCCTTTCACAAAGTTGCTCCTACAAGACCAGGTAAACAAGTTTTAGAGCAGACTAACAATCACTAACCTGTAAAAAGAAAAACATGTAACTTAAAGTACAGATGTTTAATTATAAAATGCCCCTTTTAACCATCATAAATAAAAACAGCTGCATCTGCTGTACCAAACCACCGTATCAATAGAAATTGACATAATCCACTAGCTGTTTCCATAAAAGGGCACAATTAAATGTCCAAAAGCATGTTATTCTTGTAAAATCTGAGAGAACCAGTTTTTCCAAAATTTGGGGATAGATCCCCTCAGACTTTGGAGTCCAAATACATATATAAAAGTTTGAATTTACACCTGAAGCTTGCTGGCATTGTTAGCATGCTCCTTGAGTTGAGCATCAAAGGTGTTTTGCATTTCCATTATCTCGGTTCTGGCAATCATTTGAGCTTTTAGGTCAATCTCCATTTGCAGTATCTCCTGTCTTTGTCTAACAACACTATGCATCTGTTGCTGCAAAATATCATTGTCTAATGTTCCATCCACTGTTATTGAACAAAAATCGACATCAAGAGGCTCTCTTCCTTGCTGCACCTTGAAAAACAGGAGGAAATCATCTTCAGGTTCTTAATTCCTTAAAACTAAAAAACAGCTTCTAATGCCATCACCTTACCTCATATATGGTTCTCTCGTCTGATTGTCCTATTTTTAGGTTTTCTAACTCCTGCACACCAGCAGATGTCCATCATCAGTCAAACAGATAAAAAAAAAAAAGTGCTAAGGCAAGCAGGCAACCTTTAGCAATGAGAAAAAGGTAAGCAATCAAAACTCCAATACTTAGATACCAACAACCTTAAGTCTTTTAATAAAGCCAAAAGTTCAAACCAAGTAAGGCTGTAACCTTAAACTTCAACAACATCAATATGAGGTACCTTCTACCTAAAATTGATTTATCAAACTAGATTCTGATGACAAGCAGACCAAGTTGTTCACATGGTGAGGGGTTCAGTGTTTTAATGCTCTGGTTTGGAAAAATTCAATCTGTCCAATGAAGTCACTCAATTCAATTATCATTAAAAAAATCAAGTTTGTTCACTTCAAAATACGTGCACATTCCAATTTCCACGTGCCTGGTGGTTTACGTTACCAACAAATCAGAAATAAACCTTGGGCCTGACTGACAAAATAGAATTCTTCCCTGAACCAAATATTAAAAGTTAAAACCACAGAGGCCTCTGCAGAAGAAAAAACATTGTGTAGATAAAAAACAAGAAACCGAATATCGTATTCTTTTCAAGGTCAGTCCCAGTAACAAAAAACTCAACTGAACCAGATAGAAAATAAAGTTGCTTTGCCCCATACACACACAGAAGAAGCATACTCAAACTAAAGACCACATTATCCACCTAGGCAAACACCATACGACATCTGTTTTCCCGAAGCTTAGTAACGAGAAAACCCACGAACACCTAATGCTTAAAACGACAAAACACAGACTCGCGTCATGCCAACATTGTTAAACTCTAATCCCAATTTGGAGGGGGAAAAATATTATTAAACTTAAAAGAGAAATGTTCGAATGAAAAAAAAAATTAACTCTCGTTTTCTCGATAACAAATGTAAAGCTCTAAATTTTGAAACAACGTATCTTCTCCATCATCCTCCGAACCACACGATAAGACAATGTGAAGTGTTTCGAAACGAAATCAGTACCTCATCCTCGGGGTTTCGCGCAGAATGATGATGCTCTGCAACAGCGCGCCATTCTTTCCGGGACGGAGGCGGCATCTGGAGAGAGGCACCGCGAGCGGCGGCGACAGCGGCCTCCATTGAATGAGAAGTGGCGACGGTGCCCCCACGTCTGCACCCAGTGGGTGAGGGAGTCTCGAGATAGATAAAAAAAAAAAAAAAAAAGTAAAAGAAGAAATCCCTAACCCTAAAATTGAAGAAATTGTGCGGAGAGAGGGAAGCGATTATGAGAATGAATGGGAATTGAGGGAACTAAGAAAGAAGGAAGGGAGAAAGGGTAGGGATTATTGAGATAGGAAAAGGGTTTTGGAGGGATGCAATGAAATGTAATGCAATACGAAGGAAGAGTGAGTGAGGAAGAAACTGATGAGATGATTGGCTGTGACAAATTTCGACCGGCACGGAGTGAACGCCATTTATAGGGTATTCTCACTCCATACTTCACTTAGATGTCATCCCATTGCCTCACGCTTCCTGCTACCGCGTGGATCATACTCTCTCTCTCTCTCTTGCTTTCTTTTTTCGCCTATTATATGTTCATATGGTGAATGATAATTGCATGAATGAAAATAAAAAGAGTAAATATCTTTTTGGTCCTTAGAAAATTTCACGAGACCCGTTTTAGTCCCTAGCAAATAAAAAGGCCCATCGTGATTCCTAAAAAATTTAAATTGGACTCATTTTAGTCCTTTTGAGGACTAATATAGCTCTTTTTTGAATTTGTGAGGGACCACGATTTCAACTAAATAGATCCTTTTGAATTTTTGAAGGACCACGATGGGTCTTTTTATTTGCTAGAGACTAAAACGGGTCTTGTAAAATTTTCTGAAGACCAAAAAGGGTATTTACTCAAATAAAAAAGTTTCAATCCGATTCCGACATGATATTTTGAAGAGGGGCTTAAAATTTTTATTCGTCTTATATTCTGGATTGGTCTCATAATTGATTTAAAGAGATAAAATGTATGAGAATATCAAGAAAACCTACTCACATCAAAGAAAGAAGTAATTAAGATATGTTTTAAAAAGGAAATAGTATGACTCGCGGCGTTTATTAGCACGGATTATATGTTTTAGCGTGATAGCATGAATTAAAGGGAGTTCTAATTTAGGAAGAGTGAACTTATAATGTTAATCTACAACAAAAAGTCTTCTTTTTCTAGGATTTTAACAACTTCGTAATATATATATGGATTTAATATTTTATATTGTAGAAAATAAATTTATCTCCTATATATTTATAAAAATATGTGGGGTTCATATTTTTTTCTCTCTCTTTTCTTTACATGGCTCACATGAGTCCCACACATTTTTTATGTGTGTAAGAGATAAATTTATCTCCTACAACATAAGAAACATTAAACCCTATATATATATTTATCTCCTACAACATGAGAAATATTAAATCATATATATATGTTGTAAGAAATAACTTTATCTCTTAAATACACATAAAAGTATATGGGAGTATGGGACCCATGTAGGCCATGTAAATAGAAGAGAGAGAAAAATAAAATATGAACCTCACACGCATTTATATGTGTGTAGGAGATAAGTTTATCTTCTACAACGTGGGAAACATTAAACCCATATATATATATATATGGGATAGGATATTGTGACAACCAAATAAAGTTACGACCAATGTTACGACCACTAATTTCACCGTTAGATTGAAAATCTTATCCGACGGTCCTCATTGGTCTCATAAATATCCCTTCTTTCATCGTCTCTCTCCCCCTTCTCTCTCTTTTCCATTTTCTCTCTTTCTCACTACACGCTATGTCATCGTCGCCGCCTCCCACATCCTTTGTCCCGACGGCACCGCCTGCCTCCGTCGCAGCCTTTGTCCCGACGGCGCCACCTGCCTCCGCCGCCGCATCCCGCGGAGAGAGAGAGAGGCGAATACACGATCTAGGGTTCGATTTTACCAGGTTCGATTTTCCCTTTCTGAGTTGTGCTCCCCTCTCTACCGTTGCTGCCCATATCCTCCCTCTATGCGTCTCCGGTCCCAAATTCTTGGGTATATGTCTGTCTCTTCTTTATCAAATTCAATTAGTTGGTATTTTTGAGTCGATATTTTTAATTTGTTTTTTTTTTACATTCCCATGAACAATTATGGTTTAGTTTTTAGTCTGTCTCTTCTTTATCAAATTCAATTAGTTGGTATTTTTGATTCGATATTTTTGATTTGTTTTTTTTTTTACATTCCCATGAACAATTATGGTTTAGTTTTTAGCCCTAATTGAATTGGAAAAATTATCTGGTTCTTGAATCGGTTGGAATTGAAGTAACCTGGTTAGAGTTTTAATTATTTTCAACTACATGTAGCAGAGGTTACTTTAGTTACATATGCTGATATCATAAGTTTTTATAGAACCTAACAATTTCCGGTTTCACGTTTGATTAGCTAATGAGCTATATCATAAGTTTTTATAGAACCTCTGTCCTTCCTTTTTATCCTTGTAATTGCAATGGGCTTTGTAATCAATTATCAATTACAAAACCAAGAGAAATTAATTTCTTTTAGTTTATTGTTCATAGTGAGCAATTGTGGCTTTATCTCTCTGCAGATGTCAGACAATGGGAATATATATCTTATTTTCTCCTTGTATTTGTGCTTTCTACTTGACTTAATCGTTTTCATATTTTACAGTAACTCTTACTGTATCATCGAATACCAATACGCGTGATTCTGGTTCTTGCTTTTAACTACCCATTGGTTCTGTTATTTCTTCACTATTTTATTTCTGATGCCCATCATGATGTAGGACAAAATTCCTTGGAATCTATCTGTAATTTTTTTGCTAAGCTGTAATTTTTTTTTTAAATTATCTTGACAATGTCCAAATTTGTTGTCTGTCATGGTGTAGGGAAATGGAAATATCGTCCCTTGGAAAAGAGGCATTATTTACTGCAGCAACTATTATCTCCATGAAGTCATAGGAGTGTAAATAACTGCCCATAGAAGAATTCCCTTCAGTTGTGCACATGATTCTCCTGTAAACTTAGAAGAACCAAGCATTATGCTTCTTTTAATTCAACAAAAGCTTTGTATTCATATTATCAAAACGAGGTATAGATTATCCATGTGATATGTCATTATACAAAGTATTAATTCATTGTGGTGTATTACAAAAAGTGACATATCGAAAGAAAGTTCATTGAATCAGTATATCAAGTTAACTAAAAATCTTCTCCGAAAGGATCGTTTTTCATTTAAATATAAATATGTACTTGAATTGAAGCAAGCTGTTATAGATTTTTCAGTTTAACCAAGCAGTTCGAGTCCTGGTATTCAACTTTGTTAAAAACTTGGTAGTAACTGGTCGAAATGGTTTGGTAGTATAAAAAATTGAAGCAACGCAAGATGCTACAAATTAAGAGTTAAAATTAATACTAATACTGTGAACTAATAATAGAATTAAACCACTGATAGATAGGTAAATCAAACAAAGCACACCAAATACAAAAAAACATGAAAAATAAAAACAAACCCAATATTCAAACTCCAAATCTCCCTTCTTTTCACACTTTTTGAAAGCCACAACGAAAAAGTAAGACATGTTCCTAAAAAAAAGGTAATTCAAAAGGCAATTCAAACCCTTTTTTTTTGTAAATAATAACAAATGTAATGTAACCCAAAATAAATAAAAAAACTAAAGTCAATGTAAATTTTTCTCTCTACATGTACGCTTATTATGTCCTCGTTTCTTGTAATTTCCACAAATATTAGTATTTTTTTATGCTTCTTCAATCCCACTATGAATTCTACGTCCCTGTGAGATATTGTGTGACTCCCTTTTTCGACCTTTCGTTTGTGAAATGTTAGGATCATTCAATCTCATCATAGATGACTCTTTAATTTGAGAACTCAAGTAATGTGATTCAAAATCCTCAAGACTAATACTATCATCAGGTGTTGGAAATTTTTCTAAAGATTCAGTGAGAGAATCAAGACCATCATAAGCGAATTTAGCTGCTTCATTGGACCTATCTGCAAGCTTAATAAGTTTTGAAACTCTATTGTGTATTTCAAAGCCGCGAAGGAGTCCTTCTCCATCAAAATTACAAATGTCCTTATTGGTACTAATTATATCATTTCCTTCCTTGCTCCAGCATCGCAAAATCATATGTTCAGGGATCTGCTCAACATTTTCAACCGAAAAAATAGCAATAATATGCTCACATGGGATTCCCATGAACTCAAAATATTGACAAGAACATCTAGTTTCTCTATTTTCCAACTTCATCTTCACCGTTGCAGAATAATCCTTGTCTTTCCTATTAAAAACTCGATAGGTAACCAACTCACCATCATTTCCAAGTTTCTCCTTAGAGAGAGGAAAACTATGAGAAAGTACATCACTAAACTTTGTGAAAATTGCACGTGTGTATACCTTAGCTGCATGCTCTTCCAATGGCATATTCAATGTTAAACGCCTTTCTTTATGCCTAGATTCAAAGTCTTGTTTTTTGAATGAATCATAACGAGCATCTACTGCTTGATTATATTTTTCTACAAACTCCTTTAAGGTTGTGCCAGATGTAACAAAACCATCAAAGAATGAATTGATGCTTTCACTACGCTGAGTGGTGCTCATACCAGCAAAGAAAATGGATCTGTTAAAGATTGGTATCCAAGACGATTTAATTGAATAAAGTGACTGCAACCACTCATTCTCATGAAGACCAAAGTTATCAAGAATACGTTGCCATTTGTCTTCAAAATCTTGAGTGCTCTTTTTTGTATGGATACAGTTATTGAAATCACTCTTAAATGTGGCATGCTGCTGATAGACATGAGACAATTTTTCTGGAAACTTTTTTGTGATGTG
Source organism: Gastrolobium bilobum (assembly GCF_033153095.1). Lineage (NCBI taxonomy): Eukaryota > Viridiplantae > Streptophyta > Magnoliopsida > Fabales > Fabaceae > Gastrolobium > Gastrolobium bilobum. The sequence goes on along the minus strand of NW_026896861.1, from coordinate 242,546 downwards.
CCACACACAAAATCGATGCTTGCTTTTTGGGAAAACTTTGGATACTGCATTGGTAATTGACATGTCCTGTAAATTCAATGACATATGTAAGAATACAATGATTAATATATGAAACAATGGAAAACATGTACTTAAAATGATTATACCTGATCAGTAATTATGGCACCCGGATGTTTCTCATTCATTCCTCGAAGCCATTCCTTAAATAGCCACACAAAAGTATCTTCTGTTTCGTCTTTCAATAAAGCACATCCGAACAAGATTGACTGTAAATGATTATTGACACCGACAAAAGGTCCAAATGGCATTGAATATTTATTAGTTCTGTATGTCGTGTCAAATGTGATGACATCACCAAATAGCTCATAAGCTTGCCTGGACCTTGCATCAATCCAAAAAAAGCTTTCCATGCGATCTTCATCGTCACATTTAATGGAATAAAAGAATTTTTGATTTAATGATTGTTGTTTAACACAATAGTGTAACACAGCTTGTGCATCTCTTGTGTTATATATTCTTCTCCTCACATTTTTTAGATGATTATAACAATCTCGACTGTTAAATGATAACTCATCGCCTTTGAAGATGGTAGCTACTTTTCCTGTGGGCAAGCTTGCATCACTAAATTGTTCAACCAATGATCTTGCAGCATCAGACATTTTTTTGTGTGATCTGAGATAACGAACACTCTTTGGAGTCACAAGACCATGATTATGGTTGTCGTTAAATTGTGTAATTCTCCATATTTTTGTGTTTTGACTTTTATAAGCACTTAAAAAAGCTTCACACCCAACGCGTAATGATGATGTCTTCTTTAATTTGGTCTGAAAAACTTGAGCAATATCTTTATCATTTTTTTGTGGTGGATGACCCTGTCTAGCACAAACTAGCTCGAAGTAATTACCCCTCCTTGTTCGTATTCGGATTCCGAAACCTTTTACCTTGCCATATGTTGTATACAAGACCACTACATCCTTTTGTTCGGAAAATTCCATTCCAACCTCAATCAAAATATTAGAATTCTTTGTCGGTGTCAAGGGAATGACATTTGGAATGTTATCAGTTAAAGCATTCGATATGTCATCTCCTAAATTACGAGGCATCTCTTCTATAATTTCATCATCACTGAAGTTGATGTAATCTATTGGATCATCATCCATATTCAATAAGTCATCACCCAATTCAACATGTATGTCATTCCTAATTTCATCATTTAAGTTAATGTAGTCCAAATGCTCATCCATAATATACCTAAGAATTTAAAACCAATAAACATATAAATAACATTTAAATACTCTTAATCACAACAACAAAAAAAGATATACCTACCGATTTTGATATATAGTTGTTTCGCCAGGGTAATTTCAGGATAATAAGCAGATTTTGTTTGCTTTGAGAGCACAAGATACCTAAAATTGATCCGCAACAACTACACGAATGAAAGATAAAACAACTTTATGCTTTATGTCATGACAATATAATCCAAACAGCAAGAAATTAATACAATATCAAATAAAACAACTAATTCATCTCAATAGATATCCATTCGATCATTTATATACATGCAACATCCAGGCGGTGGAAAAAAATAATCCTACTGTTACAGGTGGGAAGACAAACTAGTAGAGTCATGAGATTGAATGATTGTGGTATAGCTCAAATTTGTATTATCAAATTGAACAAAACAAGAAGCAAGTAATTTACTACCTGTTTTAGATCATAATCAAATTTCTTTCCTTGCCGAGCATAAAGCATCTTTCCAACATGACCAGCACCATCCTACATTTATTTTTCATGCTCATATTCCACGCAAGTGCCCTTGTAAGAAACAGAGTAGCAAGATTTATCACTATGAAAAAAAGTAGTGTGATGATTTATTAGCTTTGTCCTTACAGGTGCTAAAAGCTTTCTACAAGGAAAAGAAAATAAAGCTATTTAGCTTTATCACCTGCTATATTTACTTATGTTAAAAAAGGAATCTTGTTATATTTACTAACCCCTCCCATTCAAGAAAACACGTGAATAACTTCCTTTGATTAATGCCATAGGATTCTTGTATTCTATTGTTTCTCTACTTTAAAAAATCTGCTATAGGTATATGTATATGCAATATGAGAACCAATATTCACTTAGAAACTTGTGCAGCAACAAGTAAGCAACGATACCAATGGCTTAGCTAACTGTTTCTTTACCATTCCATTTACCAATAATCTCAAAAACTTGACATGTTAAGGGTAATCCTAGAAATGTTTTTATTCATAACACCACTCATATTTGTATTCTATTTAGCTAAATGTTTTTATTCATAACACGACCAGCACCATCCTACATTAATTTTTCATGCTCATATTCATTTGAAGTTTTGAATAGTACAAACCAACATTATTGTGACAAAAGAATCAACCTCAGGTATTAAGGATGCAAAAAGACAATAACACATTCATATGAAATTAGATTCAAGCCCGGATGAGCAAACGCACAGATGGTGTTGCTTTCTATGAGAAGAATATTAAGGGGTTTTCATTGTGATCTAAGAGAAAAAAGAAGAACCAAAATTTCATTTATTTTACTCTGCTTCATAACAAAAATAATATTAAGAGATTTTTAATTGGTTCAAATTCAAGATTGTATGACAAAATTCAAATGATATTTAAACTCTGAGCTATTTTTCAGAACTAATATCACAAAAACTGTCAAAATATATGACCATCCAGAAAGGGAAAATCGAACCTGGTAAAATTGAACCCTAGATCGTGTATTCGTCTCTCTCTCTCTCCGCGGGATGCGGCAACGGCGGAGGCAGGTGGCGCCGTCGGGACAAAGGCTGCGACGGAGGCAGGCGGTGCCGTCGGGACAGAGGATGTGGGAGGCGGCGACGACAGAGCGTGTAGTGAGAAAGAGAGAAAAGGGAAAAGAGAGAGAAGGGGGAGAGAGAGACGATGAAAGAGGGGATATTTATGAGACCAATGAGGACCGTCAGATAAGATTTTCAATCTAACGGTGAGATTAGTGGTTGTAACATTGGTCGTAACTTTATTTGGTTGTCACAATATCCTGTCCCTATATATATATATATATATATATATATATATATATATTATCATAATATTAACAATTAATTTTGTAATAAATAACTATAATTTAACACTTTATTTTTTAAAACACTTCTCTTATTTTAGAAGAGCCAAATTCGTCAATCTATGTCAAGCATGACAATAAATAAAAGTAATTGTGTTCGAATTAATTATTTTTCTTTTATGGAAGCGCACAATTTAAATTTCTGACATTTTAATTATAAATGCTCACAGGTAATCCTCGAGGCGCCGAATTCCATAAAGACTTAATCGCTTCCGCATTAAAAAAGAGATCTCATCGCAACACTAGTATTAGAACCCGAGTTTAAAGGGTTATGAGTAGACAAGATGGAGACTGACGTTTCTCACAAAGGACATATATTTAAACTTGTATCTCATAATTACATGTACTGGAGGCCAATGATGGAAGATCATCTATACTGCAAAGACCTTTATGAACCCATCCTGAGAGCTAAGATGCCTAAAGAAAAGAACGAGAATGAGTGGGAGTTTATCAACAAAAAGATTGTAACCATGATGAGGAAATACATAGTCAAAAGCCTCTTCAAGCATGTGTCACTGCTATGATGCACCAACATCGACACCGATACTGACCTGAGACACGGGACACAATATGACATCCGACACATAAATTCTAAAAAATGTCATATTTCGACACGTTTAGGACACATTTTGATATTAAATAATATTTTTAATATATATAATATAGTTTACATTTAATGCATATAGCAGCTCATAATAAGTCATATAATCAATCAAATATTCAAATCATTATCTCCTAAATTCACTGACCCATAGAATCACAAGCAATCCCCACCAAGTAATATATATATAAATTCAATGACCCACTTGTTGTTTTCAAGAACCTAATCAATACTAATAATTGTTCCTTATTACACAACCTGAACCCAGCCATATCAATAGCACACCAAACCCAATCACTGAGTAATACCCAACACTCTAAACTTCTCTAAAGACATAAATCAAACAGTTGATAAATTCAAAACCCAAAAGTCAAAATTTAACACATTCCATTAATGTTACAAAACCCACAACACATGACAGATCTGAATCCAACCTAAAATCTGAACTAAGAAAAATCAACGACTTTTACCCAAAAATCAAACCAAGATTGATCTAGAAATAAATCTAGCAAAAAATAAAACTAAACTTGCTCTTGGTGACAGAGTCATTAACATTGATAGTAGCGAACAAGAGAGTCTCATTAGCCTACATATGATAAAGCCTCTTAACTCCAATGATAGTCTCTTCATAAACTCCAACGAGCCTATCCTTCATCTTACGATACCTTTTAGAATCGGTCTTCAACCCATCCTTGATGAAGTAAGCACAATCTTAAACTCAAAGTTATCCGTGGAAGCCAGGTCGATTGGTTGACCTGTGTGCTCGAAGAGCTCTTTGGCCTTAACACCTCATGGATTAGCAACATGGCGTCGCCGCCGTCGTCAACGATGAGGTCAGGTCCGCCGATGGGGCCCCAGTCAAGGGTGTGTTCAGTGCACCACCAGTACTCCTGAAGGGTCTCGCCCTTCACACAACTTATCAAAAAATTCATTAAATGTTTTTTAATTTTTTCAAAATTATAATTTTATTTATTTTTACGAAAATGCCAAAACGTGTATGCAAACGTTGATTATGTGTCTGACTAAGTCAAAGTCGCGTGTCAAGATAGTCAACGTGTCCCAAAAAGTTGGCAACATGTCGTGCTGGTGCTTCAGAGTGTCACAGTACACCAACGCTTATGAACTAAAGACAAAGTTGGAGTCCGTGATCAAGAATAATACTTAAATGAACAAAACACATTCGATGCATCGTCTTGTGAAGCCTGAATACAATAACGATCAAAGTATTTGTTGTAAACCAGTTGTTTAAGGTTAAGATGAAAATAGATGATGTGTTTTAGGCTCTACTACTTCTTAGCTCTCTACCAGATAGTTAGGATACATTGGTTGTGATGCTAAGCAACTCAGCCCTTGAAGAAAAACTGACTATGACATCTGTTACAAATAGCCTTCTGAATGAATGACCCAAGAGTAGAGAACAATGTGTAACCAACACGTACAAAGCAAACATTGTTGAGAACAAAGGATGGTCCGACTTCTGAGGTTGAATCAAAAGGTGGGGTTGTGACAAGTCTAAAGGTCGATCAAGGCTTAATTACGAGCTAACTTGCTTCTAACATGGGAAGCAATGCCATATGAAAATTACTTGCCGCTCTTTGAAGCGTTATCAAAAGAACAAGTAATGTTAAGTCTGACCATATTGAATCTATTGCGATTATGGCAAGTATACATATCCTTTCAAGTAATAAAAGTGTGAGTAGAGTATCGTCCCACGAAGATTAAGTCACCAAGTACTATTATAACTATTCCCTTTAAATTGGACAATTCGATTTGATTATTGAGAATAGTTATTGATTTAAAAATAAAAAAAATAAAAAGTAATAGCAAGAACAATCATGAACATGCAAGAACGATTGAAGAATGATAATAAAGAACAGTAGCCAGGGCACACTTCACCTTTGATCCTCCCTTATTGATCTAAATTAATTCTTATAATCAATTATCTCAATGGTTCGGATAATTCATCTTCTTCAAATTAATTGGTTAAACCCTAATGTCTTAGTGAATTCAACCCTTTAACCCAATTGGAATTCTAATGTCTTAGTAAACCTTCTTGAATTAAGCATTAAGTTCAACGAATTAAGAAGTCTGCAATTCATACAAGCTTATATCTAGATCATGCATAAATTGTTATTTCACCCCAGTTGGAATAAAAATCCCAATATGTCTATTGTGAGCTTTAACTCTCAAAACCCTATAAGAGTGATCAGTTCTAATAAGGATAAGATTTTTCATTCAAGGTAAAATAAAATTAATTGAAATAAAAGAATTATAAACACAATCAAAATACCAAAGGGTTTCACATCAAATATGTGACCCTAACTACAAAAGAAAACTAGTCAAACATAACTGACTTAAACAAAATAAAGAAATAAAAGAAAATAGAAAAAGTCATAAAGAAGAAGAAGCAAAAGAAAAAGAAGTTAATGATGCTCAATTTCTTCCAGTTCTTTCTTTATGAAATCTCCAACTCTGGTACCTGGTATTCTCCTCCTTCCTGAATGTGCCAATTTTTTTGTGTTTCTGAGAGTTGTCTTTTTATAGTGATGAAACCATATCTTTTAATTTTCTATAATATCTTCAATGGAATCTTCACTAGAATCTGCAATCATATCTTTAATCAAAACCTTAAAATCTTCCGTTTTATATTTAAAGGAAAACTTTCTTTAAAAATATTTAAGGGAAGATTTAATAAGATCTTCAATGAATTATATGATTCAGAAATCCAAAGCGAATCCACTTGAGCTTTCCAATTTATCTTTTTATTGAGATGAAAATTACTGCAAAATATAATAATTTTTATGAGAATATTACTGAGAATTAAATAAGATTTTAATTATAATTCTAATAACTTTTAATTACTTTTAAAGCAATTTCATGCTCATATTAACCCTTAATATATAATAAATTGGAGACTCATCAAACAATTCCCAAATTTAGACATTGTTGTCCTCGGCAATAAATTAGAATAAATAATATGAAGCATGAAAGTGACCTTGTGAGAAGAGACACATAAAATTCAAGCATAACATTGCATCAAACAAATAATTTAGAGCAGAAACTCACGAGAATACTATGCTAAACATGCATAATTTTCAATGTTGAGAATTTCAAACAAAACTTTTCAGTTTCAAAAAGAAAATTAGAATCTAACTTGAATACCCCTCACTAAGATAAACAATACACTTATCACTCAAGTGTTTGAAGTATAATCGCTCAATCCATCAGTATAATAGTGCTACCATAGGCTTGATCTTATTCTCAAGTTCCTAAAGATGAGGAACATAGATAACATGCAAAAATTGATCAAAAATTCTTTTCAAGGTTGTAACATGGCCTGGTTTAGAGTAGGAATATGTGAAAAATAACTAATTTTATTGTGTGAGATTGAAACACATGTGTGAGATTGAAAAGTAGCTAATTCAATTAAAGGCTTAGTCAACTCTCAAACAATGATTTCATTACTTCTTTTCAATGCATGGTTTTTATTTTATTTTTCACCATCTTTCTCTTTCTTCTTGCTAATAATTTAGAGCATAAATTTTCTTTCACATTTTCTTTCCTTTCCTTTGCACATCCTCTTTTCAGACAGATTTCTTTTTCCTTTGAGGTACTTTTTTCTTTTTTATCACTTAACTTTCAATGGAGAACTTCGCCTTGAATTTTTCTTTATCAGTATTTTAATCTCATTCAAAGGTGAGTCAACAGGAATATAAGTTAAGTAAAATATGGAAAATAGAACAAAAATCAATCTAAGGCTCAAAGGAGCTAGCAATGCAAAAAAATAAATTCATGTGTGCTATTTGGCCAAGTGGTTAACAAAAACAAAAGCGACTTTATCGTTTCAATTCATGCATGCATCACAGAGAAACATATCAAGTTCTAGAGTACCACTACAGTGAGACCTCTCTACAAAAATTAATTGTTTAGGCTCAAACCTCACAGGCTATGATTTCAAGCTATAATCTAAGGGTTTTAGTTTTATCCTTTAACATAACACAACAAACTTTCCTACCCTCACAACATTTTGTGGGGCCCACACTTTTTAAAACAAAAAAATAAATAAAAAATTATGACACGCAAAACGAATCTCTATAACATTACACAATCACTTTTCCTACAACATAACAATCATAAAACCCATAATCTAATCATATTTTTCACATCAAAGCAATATCTACAAAATTATCGAAAAGAAAATCACACAAACGAGCAGTCATATTCTCTAGATAATATTCAATACAATGCCATGACAGAAAAAATTATTATGAATTCTCACAGTGGTACTTGTGTCTCCTAAAGTTTATTCAGATTTATTAACCAATTCAGCTCGTGCTATCTTGGAAAAACATTCAGAGACACCAGTACCGGTAGAATAAGAACAAAAAACTAAAAAAAATAGAAAAATAAAGAAATGAAAAAAAATAAAAAAAAGTCATAAAGAAGAAGAAAAAGTTAATGGTGCTTAATTTCTTCCAGTTCCTCTCTCTCTCTAAAATCTCCAACTTGGTATCTGGTGTTCTCCTGCTTCCTGAATGTGCCAGCTTTTTTTGTGTTTTCAAGAGTTGCCTTTTTATAGTGATGAAATCATATCTTTTAATTTTCTATAATATCTTCAATGAAATCTTCACTAGAATCTCCAATTGTATCTTTAATCAAATTCTTAAAATCTTCCCTTTTTATATTTAAAGGAAAACTTTCCTTAAAAATATTCAAGGGAAGATTCAATAAGATCTTCAATGAATTATTTGATTCAAAAATCCAAAGCAAATCCACTTGAGCTCTCCATTTATCTTTTTTTTTTTTGGAAATCAATTTATCTCTTTATTTAGCTGAAAACTACTGCAAAATATAAGAATTTTTATGAGAATAAAATAGCACTTTAATTATAATTCTCATAACTTTTAATTACTTTTAAATCAACTTCATGCTCATATTAACCTTAATATATAATAAATTGGAGACTCATCAGAAACAAAGAAGAAAAACAACAAAAGGTTTGCCAATACTTATGTTGAGGTCTTCCTCTTTGGTGAAGATGATTTTTTAAATGTTACTTATTATTATTGTACTTGGATTGTTGATTTAGGTGCATCCTTTCATGTTACTCTACATAAGTGCTTCTCTCGTCATATAAGAATGCAAACTTTGGAGTGGTCAAGATGGGAAACCAAGTCACTAGCAAGATTGTTGGTATTGGTAATATAACCTTGACAACTGATGTGGGATGCCAACTTGTGCTGAAAGAGGAAGGCATGTGCCAGACATGGGCTTCAATCATATTCTACAGGAAAACTAGATGATGTTGGGCTTGTGACATACTTTGGCTCTAACAAATGGAAATTGGCCAAAGGTAGCATGGTGGTTGCCCAAGATAAAAGGAAAGCTCCTATTACATGATGCAAGGAATAATATAAGGTGGAGAAATCAAAGCAGTCTGAGATGGATGCAACATATAGTTGTGGCACCACATAAGCAAGAAGCAACTACAAATCCTAACAAAGAAAGGATTATTGTTTGGGTTGAAAGGACAATTGTTGGAGAGTAACCTAGAAGATGTAGAATATCCATGACTTCATCTATACCGATGTCTGCTCCATGATGAAAAAATTATTATGTGGGGCTTACTACTTTGTTTCTATTATTGATGATCATTCAAGAAAAGTTTGAGTATATTTGATGAGATAAAAGAACCAAATTCTTCAAGCATTCAAGGAATTCCGTGTCATGGTAAAATTGGAGACCGACAAAAAACTGAAGGCAGTTTGAGCCGACAATGGCGGTGAATACAGAGGCCCATTTGAAGAATATAGCAAGTTGGCATAAATAAGGCTGAATAAGACGCCCCCAAGATTCCATAACTGAATGAAGTGAGTAAGAGAATGAACATAATTACTGAATAACAAGTTATAAGCATGCTCTCTTATGCTGGATTGCAAAAATCATTACAAGGTGAGATTTTCAGAACAATCATCGACCTAATTAACTTATCACCATCTAGACCATTAGAAACATATATTCTTGAGGAAGTACGAACTAAGAAGAAAGCGTCCTATGACTACTTGAAGGTTTTTGGTTCCCGAGTCTTTGTACATATTCCAAAAAAATGAAATTTATAAGTTGGACGCCAAGTCAAATGCATGCATATATCTTGATTCATCGAGATGTGAATTTAGATACTAACTTTGGGATCCTATCAACTGAATGTTTGTGAAAAGCCGAGATGTAGTCTTCCATAAAGAGAAAATAATGGAGATATTAAGAAGCTCAAAGTCTGGGTTATAGTTTATGACGAAGAACCTGTCCCTTTTATCCATATTGAAGCGAGGGGCGAAACCCCACAACAAAATGCTAAAACAATCGTCTAGCGAGAAGAGTCACGTGTTGAAAGTGATGAAACAAAAATTGAACGTTCAGGGGTTTGAGATGAGAATGATGAGTTGGACTCTCAATCTTAAACTCCTGATCGACATTCAACCCAAGTGAGATGACCTTCCACAAGATATCCTCTAGAAGTATATATTGTTATTGCTAAAAAATGTGAACCTCAGAGTTATAAAAAAGTTGTGAGGAGCTATGAGAAGAAAGAATGAGAGAAGGTAATGCAAGATGAGATTGCACTAAAATCAAACTCATAAGCTAACTGAACTGTCAAGGGGAAGACGAGCTCTAAAAAATAAATGGGTGTACAAAATCAAGCATGAAAAGAATGGTCAAAGTTCGAGATACAAATTTAGAATTGTGGTGAAAGGTTGCAATTAGAAGCAAGGCGTAGACTTCAAAGAAATATTTTCTCTTGTGGTAAAGATGACATCCGTTTGCACTATCCCGGGTATAGCAGCCTCAAAGGATCTTGAAATAAAGTAGATAGAATATAAAGACAACATTCCTTGATAATGACCTGGAAGAAGAAATATACGTGGAGCAACCTAAAGGGTTTCATGCTCCGGATAAAGAAATTTTGGTCTGCGTTTGAGAAAGAGCCTTTACGACTTTAAACAAGCAGTTCGACAATTATATAAGAAATTTGAATCATTCTTGATAAAGCTCAAGTTCATAAAGACAAAGGGAGACTATTGCGTATACATTAAAAGGTATGAGGGCAGAGATTTACTAATTTTGCTTTAATGACTTGATTGTATGCTAATTGTATCGCAAGACGAAATGAAGACAATCATCTTCCTTGGCGATGAGGGACCTCGACCTTGCAAACACTCTCTATTAATGAAAAGTTTATTGAAAAAGATGAAAAATTTGTCCCATCTATAAATTGGGACGAGACTCATTTGTAAAGTATTAACTTGTTAGGTAGTGCGTTTGCAGAAAATACCTCTATTAGAGACGTTTGAGAAAATACCTCTTTCAGAGAATAGTCTTTGTATTTCCATCCTTTTAAGGTGAAAAAACTAAGTGTACCTCTAGTGCTTATCATGGAAAAACCTTTTTTAACCACATTATTCATGTAGTGGAATATTTTATTGGAGTAGGTTCCATTGTTTTTACTCTTCTACATTAAGGATTATTTATTTATCTCATTATCCATCATTTTTGCTTTTATGAAAATTTGCTACTCATATTGGGCTGACCTAATAAACCAAATTCCAAATACCGAGTTTCATAACTCGACTTAAAACTTACTCATTTTCGTCGAAACTAGAAGACTTGAAACATTGTAGGTACAAAAATGTGAAATGTTTAAAATTTGTGTGTTAAAAAACTATATAAACAAGAAAGAAACAATTATAAATAGAGTACTATCTTATGAAATATTAAAGCATGAATCTTTAAAAGGAAACAAATATATATAACATTAACATTTAAAACCAATTTCTTAATTTTGTTCATAATTGTTCTCTTAAAGAAAACATAAGATTCTCAAAAATTTATTGATGCTCAAAATTTTTAGTATAGAGAAAAATTATTTTAAAAATAATAAACTACGTCAAAATAAATATATTATAATTTCTATTAGTTTGAGAATAAATTAATTTATGTTCAAAGTTAGTTTAATATAATTACATTGAGAAAATATTATTGAAAGCATTTACATTCCGCAAACTAATACGTACATAATCTCATCCACTCCAACTCAAGTCAAATATTGCACCTCACATTGCAATACTTTGTTGGGTTTGCTCTTTTACTAAAGCCTAAATGGATTATTAGTATGAGAAGAGCCCAAGGAACCTAGAGCCCAATGAGCTAGGGTTTCTTGGAACCCATATAAATAGTACCTCTTAAGTCATCAGCCTCCTAGGTCTTCTTTGTGAGAAAGAGGCAAGCTCATAATCTAATCAGTGCCCACACACTTCCCCTTCCTCCTCGAGAGATAGTTTGGAAGATCTGCCACAGTCCAGCTTCAAGGAGGTTGTTCGTGCTGCGGCGCTGAGGTGAGCTGTTCGTGAAGAGGAATCCTACAAGGGAAGATTCTACACGAGACCTGCGCACCGAGAGGTAATTGTGAAACAAGGATGATTCGGTAAGCATACCAATGTACTAGGTCCTAAACCGCTTCCGCATAAATCTAAGATTTCCTACATACTCAACCACAATTTCGGCCTTTTTCCAAATTTCAGTCTAGAGAATCATGGGCGGATCGAGGGAGGGGTTACCATTGGAGGCTACTCCTCCTTAATTTTTTTTTCTTCTATTAGTTTATGTATAAAATAATATTTTTTAATAATAATAGATTACTATTAAGTACTTATAGTTAGTCTCTTTGTCCAAAATATTTATAATAATTAGTATCTCGTACTAGTTTTAATAATTCTTATAATTTTAAATTTTTATTCCCCTCATTATAATTTTTTTTGGATCCACCGCTATAGAAAATGGAATATAATTTAAATTTATAATTTTTTTATTATAATTCAAAACTAATTATTCTTTATTCTCCCACCACAATTTTAATGGCTTATCTTTACAATGTAAAATCTTAACTAATTGAAAAAATAAACAGAATTAAATAAGTGATTCAGTATTACTCTATGCTAAAAAAACTAAAATTACAGCATCAACTAACATTATAGTTTAAACTAGTATTTTTTTAGTATCATTTTTGGTAGGAGATTAAAATCTTATTTTTGAACCCATCCCGAATAGGATCGTCTTCAATGGAAGATACCTGTGGTCTATTCAAAAATAAATTAGTATTTTTCTATTAACAACTGGTCTTTAATTATATAAACAAAAAATTTAATATCTCTCATGTTATAGAAAATAATTTTATCCCTTATATAAAAGTGCGGAGTTAATATTTTCTTTTTCTTCTCTTCAGGCACGTTACCCCAAAAGTCCACTTAGGAGGTAAATTTATCTTCTATTGAACCCATAATCAAAGCATATTAAATTTCAATGATTTGAAATGTTTTATTATAATGAATCTCATTATAATTTTCATAACAAACCATTACTATTGACTATTTGACTCACAACTCACGCCCAATAGTAGATTTTTTTATTTTATTTTTATTTTTTTGGGACTGTAGAAAAAAGTAACTAATAGTTATTTAAAAGTTTGCTTGAACGAAGTTAGTTTTTCATTTATACTGCATCATGCTTACGTTTCCACGTTGTTTTATTCCACCGAAATCGCGTTTTTTATTCCCAAACGCGTTTTTCCCCTGAGCGTAGTGTTGGTACATAATAAATAAATTAAATAACGTAATTAGGATATTTGCGGTATTTGGTCGAATTTCCTTTTATTGATTATTGCCTATTCAATATAGTTTATACTAAAAAGAAAATTGTTAAGTTTTAGTAATGTTCAACTCGTATACGAGTCAACTCACTTCTCTTGCGCTGCCCATATGTCCTATGTCTTCTGAGTTCTTTCTAATTATTGATTGCCGAGTCTCAGACTTCATTTCCTCACTAACAACTACACCATCTACTAAATTAAAATTTGTATTTATTGAATTTTAATCCCGTTAATTAAAATTGTCAATGCAATTGATAAATGGAGAAAAAAGGTAAATCTCTTTCCTATCTTACTTATGATCAAATTCATATTTTCGTCCTTGTCTTATTTATGGCAAGGAACATGTTTATAACCTTTTTTTTTAAGTATAGTTATAACCTGTTTTTTAAAAGCAGTTTTTATAGTCTTTTATAGTTTATATACCTTTTCCACAAGCATACAATATATAGGAATATAAGTTCCTACAAATTTACAATACATAGAGAAGAAAACTTTCTTTAATAACAAAAAATAAATACTTTTTTATAAAAATAAATAAAAACTTATACTTGTAAAATGAAAAAAAAGGGGGTCCAATGATAGGATGACTGGGTAATTTCGAGGGATGTTTTAGTCAACTAGGAAGCACGGTGATATTATTTTGTGTTTTAGAAAAAAAAAAAAAAAAAAAAACTTGTCTCTCGTCAACCCGTAGACTTAGTAGAGATAAGGAAAAGTACGCACACGCAAACCATTTGCGAAATTGAATAATATATATATGTTTCACATAAAGCGTATGTGCTTACTGCTTAAGTTAACTTTAAAAAATGGTTAAAATTTGATGGAAAAATTTGAAAATTGTAATATTAAATGGTACGTTACTTATAACATTTATCAAAATTTTCAGTTTTTAGCTTAAACCGTAAATCCATGTGTCCTAAAATATATTGCAAACACAATTGTATCCAAGTGTTTTCCTCCCTCTTGAATAATGTAATAAATGTAGTTCAACAACATCAAACCCCAATTTGAATGCTTCACTATCATCATTTATTTGTTGAAAGAGCCGCTACAAGACGAAAGACCAAAAAAAAAAAAGAGCAACCACAAAAAGTTCACGACACACACGAAATGTCAAACGTTCATGTGATGCCGTTCCTTGATCAACGAAAAAATTTTCAACACCAAAGAATAAGAGTTGATGTTAAGCAACGAGATTTTGTTTCCTGGCAAAATCCTCGTATATTCGTCTGTCCTCCAAGGTCATTGGTAACTATCTCGTTTAGCTTTATTTGACAACAAAAACGTATTTAACTGCACATTGTTTCCCAGTTACATATGTGATATATGTATATTTTTCAATACATGGTATAAAAATAGAGAAATAATTATCTCATGCAATAGAGACAAAGTAGTAGGGTCTACATAACTTTTTATTTTTTTTTACAAATAGTAGACCTTATTATCTTATTTATGTTGCATGAGATAACATGAGATTAATAGATCTCATAAAAATATTAACAAATAAGCAAAAGTAGATAACACAGCATTTTTATTATCATTTACAAAAAAACATGTGATAAAAAAAACATATTTTCAAATTAAGAAAAAAAAAAAAAGACAACAACGAAGGTGCATGAAAGATCCAACCAACGTAGGACGCAATTTACTTTCACACATAAATGAATACAGTTGGACTGTGTCGTATTAAGCTTAAATTAAATCTCTCTTTTCCTCTCTGACCTTCCAAATTTAACTCTTTCTTTCTTCTTCTTCTGTTCTTCTGTTTCTGCTTTTACTTCTTCACCTCTCTGTCTATATCTCTACAGTGTCTTCTCAATTTCTCCGGCGACGTTTTCTTTCTCTTGTCGGAGCCTTTGACTTTCTCCGATCACCGTCTTTGCAGCCTACCTAGGCGGACATGGGCCATTGCTGCAGCAAAAACGTTGCCGTCAACAACGAAACAGTCTCCGCTGATCACGGCGGCCTGAAACCGCCTCATCATGCGGCGTCTCCGCCGCCTTCCGGCCACTCAGTCTCCGGCGCCAGCGATGCGACCCCCGGCAGGCACACTCCGGCGACCTCCTTCTCCACCAGCCCCTTCAACAGCCCTCTCCCGGCCGGCGTGGCTCCGTCGCCGGCTAAGACTCCGGGCAGGAAGTTCCGGTGGCCTCTTCCGCCACCGTCCCCGGCGAAGCCAATCATGTCGGCGTTGCTGCGGCGGCAGGGGAAGGCGAAACCGAAAGACGGGCCGATACCGGAGGAGCAAGGGGAAGGTGGTGAGGGAGAGAGGTCACTGGATAAGAGCTTTGGATATGGCAAGAATTTTGGGGCAAAGTTCGAGATTGGGAAGGAAGTGGGTCGTGGACATTTTGGTCACACTTGTTGGGCCAAAGGAAAAAAAGGAGAGCTCAAGGGACAATCAGTTGCTGTGAAAATCATATCCAAAGCTAAGGTCAGAGGGTTCATAATTGTTTATATAAATTTTGCATTTGATGATCCCCTAAAAAATAGAGCTTCTGTTGAAATATAAACTGTCAATTGTGAACATTATTTGATATGTTTTTATTTTGGTGTTGGAGATGATATACGTTGACTCTTGGTCAATTCAGGATCAATTCCTGACTTTCATGATTGTTTCGGCACTGGAATTTCATGTTACATTGATAATTTGTAGTGGTAATTGTAACATATGATTAGTGATTACTTATTTTTTGAATTTCTAAATTCAATTTAGTAGTCATGTCAGCTTCTTGGGAAAACTATGGTACCGATTTCGCTTTTGTTTCAACTTTGGTTCATATGTTCTGTATATGAATACCAATGTCATTATAGAACCTGGTGAGGTAGTAGTTTTGGACTGAAGTTCCAAATGGTTTTATTGGTGGGTTGCTTTGCGGTCTACAGTAACTGACCATTGTTATTGTCATTTTTCAAAGTTAATGTTAGTACCAGAAAGGAAAATGCCATGGAGACCTGTTCTTGAGGAAGAATATGCGTAAGTTCCAAAAAAATGGAATGCAAATCATATCAGGATTAATTATGTCGGATAACACTTCTTTTAAGGGGAAATTCTGGGAAAAAGCAACGATGATGAATGATTTTGGCTGCAACTGGTGCTTTATCTCTGGTTGTTTTCTTGGGAGCATTACAGAAAGCTCTTGAGAGTAGGTGGCAGAAATTCCCATAAGTTTTGGGACAAGTAAGCAAAAGGTGAAGTTTCAACATCTGTTGCAAGGGCAACTTATTGGAAAATGTGGCTTTTGCTGAAGTTTTTCTATATGTCAAGACTGGTTCATCAGAAGATGTATACATTAGTTCTATCAACGGCCAATTAGTTGTGATCCAAACGGTAGAGGCTCCTTTGTTTGAGTTGTGAAGCTCAGTGGTTATATCCCCTTGTTGCCAAAGCACAATGGTAGAGAGTGGGAAGTTTGCACAAGACCATTCAAGTTACTTGTTTGTTTGATAAAAGCTGTTTTATGCTCCTCAGTTAGATCATTAGTGAGATTGTTTGTGCTTTATTGTTGATTGAAGAATGCATATGGCGAACCTGGGTGTTTATTGTTTTGCATTCTCCATTATGAGCTAAATTGAAGGATTGTACATACCCTTAAAAAAAAGATGAAGAAGAAAATTTATATTGTGGAGAAAGGGAACAAACAGCAAATTTCTTATGGACTAATGATGAATGTTTTAAGAACTGTCTCTTTATTGCAAGCCCTATGGGCATCAGTTAATGTAAAACTTTCATTTTACTTGACCTCTGATGGCTGATGTTTCTGGGAAGAGTAGTTGGCAAAAGCTGACTCTATACTTCTGCACCTTTTCAAATTGGAGCATGAGAGAAAAAGTTAATTTTGGTGTGGGGATTACGTATTGTATTGTTGTGGTTGTAGCTTCCATAGTTTGTTTTGACGTACATCAACATGAATTGAACTTTGATTTTCAAGTTGTTGTAAATCTCACCTTATAATGTTTGCTTGATACTGGTTATTGTAATTAACTGATTTTTATACGGCAGATGACTTCAGCAATAGCAATTGAAGATGTACGGAGGGAGGTGAAAATGTTGAAGGCCTTATCTGGACACAAGAATTTGGTCAAGTTTTATGATGCATTTGAGGATGTCAATAATGTCTACATAGTGATGGAGTATGTGTAGAAACAATTATTTCAGAAAATTACTTTCAGTCCTGCTAGGATTGTATCGTATTTTTATTTACTGGTTGATTTGTATGCATATCTCTTTTAAAGTTATTGGGTATAAATGAATTCATCATACGTTCATGTTTCCAAGAATATTCATACTATGGGCAGAATTTATAGCTGGGTAGTACAGGCATATACATTAATTGTTGAAATAGACATTTATTCTAGAGTAATGAGATATTCTTGTTCTTGTCAGGTTGTGCGAGGGTGGAGAACTACTTGACAGGATTCTAGATAGGTAGAATTGAAAGGCTATTTTTCATTTGTACTATCTTTTAACTTTTGTGTACCTCCATAATTTTCTTACAGAAGTTTGGTATTGAATAACGTGATTATAATAGGAATTTTTTTATATTAATTATTTGTTAAAGAGGTGGAAGATACCCAGAGGATGACGCGAAAGCTATTCTTGTACAAATTCTAGATGTAGTTGCCTTTTGTCATCTTCAAGGAGTTGTTCATCGCGATCTAAAACCAGAGGTATGGCATTCTGAAGATTGAACAACTTAGAATAATTTGGTCATGCCTTTCAATGAATAAGCAAATTTTTTTTTTGGTATAATTACCTCTCTAGTCTCTAATCTATAACTTGTCACGCTGAATGCTTTGCCTGCTTTGCAGAATTTTCTTTTTGTCTCAAAAGATGAGGATGCTGTGATGAAAGTTATTGATTTTGGTCTATCTGATTTTGTTAGACCAGGTAATATGATTGAATAAACCTATTATAGTCAGTACCAAGCAGTATAATAAAGTTTCTAACTTTCTCGTATTTAGTATCGTAGTTTTAGTTCTGGTATATAGTGCACTGGCTTGGCTGAATTCACGTTCAAACTGCGGGAAAATAACCAAGGAATCAAACATCATGTGGTTTTCTGCAACATGGTTGACACTTTCAGATTTTTTGATACGGATGCAGCAAAATTGGTGAATAGTGATATTTTATAATATCACAATTCATCAATCATCAATTTGGTTATAGACATCTAAAATTTAATTGTAGCAGTTGAAATTAAGAACTCAACATGCTTAAGATTTTTTAAAAATATTTTTCATCTGCTTGAAATATCTCATACATATCTTAATTTTAATATTGATAATTTGATATGATATCTTGATGCAATTTATAGTTCCTTGAGAGTAACATTTTTAAATGCCTTTTTTAAGCAGAATTTTAAATGCTTTTGTTTCCTGTAGACATCTTGTACGAAATTTAGTTTTCTCCCTAAGTAAGGTTTTTCTGGAAACTAAATCGAGATCATATATTTAGAGATACATGTAGTACTTTTCTTGAAAAGGAAGATCTTATTTATTATATGTCACTTATTCCTCTAAAGCCTTTGGTTGTATTCATTTTCCAAATTTATGACCATGTTCTTTACAAAGCTAGCTTTTCTCATAACTTCTGCAATTTTGATGCTTGACTACTATAGTTTACCATTGCCTCAAATATTACTGGCTTATTTGATATAACACCCGTTTACTACCAAGTGTTTATTTGGATTAGATTTCAGTGGAATCGGTGTTAAATAGTTAATTTGTGTTTGGGAATGATATTTTAAAACTTGGTTTAGAAGAACTGATGTTTGGAAAAGTAAATAAAATTACTTTTACATAACCAAATTACCAGCAAAGCCACTATATTATTTTAGTTTTGAAAAACATATAGATATGAGGGTTATTTGAGTAACCATACCCTTTTGGTTTACTTCTTTTTGGAATTGTTTCTTGTAAAAGCTAACTTATACTCCTTCCAAAATAATCAACTATTCTTACCTGCTGGGTGAGTTTAGAACAATTAAAAGAGAAGCCAAACATTTTTTTAATTTTGTTAAACAGTGATAATCCCCACAATCTTCGTGACACTTCAAAATCTAAAACAATTGTTGCTCATGGGGTAACCATGTATATGTGTATATGGCTATATGACTTCTGATTTTTATAATTTTATTCAGATGCCTAGGGTGAACTTCTATCTATAAATTTCTAACTAAATGGAGCTCCACATGCAATTATATCTCTTATTTTTTGAGAATGAAAATTTAATATTATGATCATTGAATTTGTAAGAAAGCAATTTCTTGTTAAATGTTTGGATGATCAAATTATTGATTGTTATAGAAGAAAGGCAGCTAGTAAATAATCCTCAAGTTTGAATGCATAAACTTATATAGCTAGTGAAAAGGGGTGGTTAAAAACAGAGAAATGAAAATGAGGGATGTGTCTAAACTTATATTGCCTCAAAGTGCCTTGTCAATTTTCACTCCTACGTTTCTTACTGTTGAGATATATAAAACCATTAATATAGCTTCACCCAACAGCTTAAGCTTTTGGGTTGAATTGGTTCTTTACGTGGTATCAGAGCCTCGTGTCCCGGGTTCGATCCTCACTGCCTCCCACTTTCTTTTTAGTGAAATTTTTTTCTTCGCACAGGTAGGTGGGCCTGTGCATTGTTCACCCTTCAAGCCCAGTGGGCTTTCGTGTGAGGGACCCAACAGCTTAAGCTTTTGGGTTGAATTGGTTCTTTACACTTACGTTCCCATTTTCTACCTTCTCATTTTCACCCTTACCCTGGACGTCCTTAATTCTCCATTTAAAATCAAATATTTTGCCCCTTCCCTTTTATATTCTTCCAGACTGTATCGATTGTAGTCTGGCAAATACACTAGGGGAATATTTATTGGAAAAGTTTGCTGATATCCATATTACTAATCAAGTGATGTTATTCTCTACTTTGGTCAAAATCATGGAGATATATTAACAATACCTTGTTTCTTTTTTACCCTCACTTAGAAATTTCCTTGTTCCAAGCTCTGCTATAATTATATAGGTTTGCTTGTCAAATGCTTTTCACTAATTTACTGGTTTAAATGAATCTCAGGACTTGCATTAATTCGTGGTTTAGGATTGCCTCCATTGTTCAAAAATAAATATTTATCATTTATTCTGTCCTACGATCATTCCCCATCCTCTTTTTGATTTTTGCACTGCTAGCACTGACTTCTAATAAACATGCAGATCAACGCCTCAATGATATTGTTGGCAGTGCCTACTACGTTGCACCTGAAGTACTCCATAGATCTTACAGTGTTGAAGGAGACTTATGGAGTATTGGAGTCATATCCTACATATTGTTATGCGGAAGTAGACCATTTTGGGCACGCACTGAATCAGGAATCTTCCGGTCTGTGTTAAGAGCAAATCCTAACTTTGATGATTCACCTTGGCCATCAATATCACCGGAAGCTAAAGACTTTGTTAAGAGACTTTTGAACAAGGATCACAGGAAAAGGATGACTGCTGCTCAAGCTCTAGGTATATTTCACTTGAATGTTTTACTCAGATCCTGTTTAACTTAACAATTGATTGCTTGTAATAGAAATTCTCTCTCACACACTTGCACTCCTAAATCTTTTTTATGATCCTTTCTAATGAAGAGTTACCTCCATATTTGCAGCTCATCCATGGTTGAGAAACGAAAAAATTGCGATTCCTTTAGATATTTTGATTTACAAGTTAGTCAAGTCATATGTGCGTGCCTCACCTTTGAAACGTGAGGCATTAAAGGTAGTCATCTGCTACTTTGCCATTAAAAAAAATGCATCTTATATCCTCCCCTCCTTTCCCCCTGTGATGGGGGCAGGGAACAACAGAACAAGAGTAATGTTTTCTGTTTTGCTTTTCTTTTCATTAATGCAGGCTCTCTCGAAAGCATTGACAGAAGATGAGCTTGTCTACCTTAGAGCACAGTTTAGCCTCTTGGAACCTAAAGATGGATACATTTGGCTTGAGAATTTTAGAGTAGTAAGTGCACGGTTTTTGCAATTTTATTCCCTCTGTGACTTTAAGATGCGTTCTTAAATGAACATACTATATTATTATCTGTTAACTATTAAATTTATATAGTGTAAATATGTTATACTCATCTGCTGCCTTCATTAAATTAATCTGTATTAGGTTAGTCTTTTATAATTTAAACTTTGTACTTGATTTTATTTGCTGTTTTTTCCACAATCTCTAAACTGATATTTGAAGAAATTCAGGCTCTCATGAAAAATGCAACTGAGGCCATGAAGGAATCAAGGGTTCTTGACATTTTAAATTTGGTGAGTCATCTTTGATTTGAGTTTAGAAGCATTTATTTTTCTTCAACCTCTCTCTCCATTCTGATATTTTAGTAGCCCTTTTGCTCCCAAACTATCATGTACCATGTCTTGATTGGTAATCATATAGTAAACAGTGACACTAAGTGTGAGGTGACTTAAATGCTGTAACTCGTAAGTCCTGCACATTTCCTTGACACCAGCATTTAATGAAAATAGGTGTCAGGAAGGAATAATTATTTGTTTATACTTTATAGTAAAAATGAAGGGCAGCCTTGGTACAACGGTTGATTGTCGCCATGTAATTCGGAGGTCACAAGATTGAATCATATAGTCAGCCTCCTACAAATAAATGTAAGGTCCTATAGACCTACACAATGGGTGTGACCCTTCCCCTCTAGACCCTGCACATAGCGGGAGCTTTATAACACCAGATTTCCCTCATTATTTTTTATATGTGCAAAAGCTTACACTGTTTATCAGTGCCTAAATTGTTATATAATTTTAGTTATTTTCTTTATGAAAGTGCATTGTTTTCTTTGAATGCGTTTACTATACTGAAAATCTGAAATGCATATTTCTTGAAATAAGTTGGAGCCACTCTCCTATAAAAAGATGGACTTCGAAGAGTTTTGCGCTGCCGCAATCAGTGTATACCAGCTGGAAGTTCATCAAGAATGGGACAAAATTTCTAC
Organism: Gastrolobium bilobum; assembly: GCF_033153095.1. Classification (NCBI taxonomy): domain Eukaryota; kingdom Viridiplantae; phylum Streptophyta; class Magnoliopsida; order Fabales; family Fabaceae; genus Gastrolobium; species Gastrolobium bilobum. Next base: position 220,121 of record NW_026896861.1, on the reverse strand, counting down.
CACAGCTTTCGAGTATTTTGAGGAGACAGGAAACCGAATCATTACAGTTGAGGAGTTGGCACAGGTTTGCACATTCTTTCAAGGGCACACCTACTAATGTTAACTTTGTCTTAAAAGGTCATTAAATAACCCACTAACTTTTGGATAATGTTTTCAGGAGATGAGTTTGGGTCCTTCAGCTTATTCTTTAATGGGAGATTGGATCAGAAAATCTGATGGAAAACTCAGCTTGGTCGGATATACAAAGTTTTTGCATGGTGTCACAATGCGCAGTTCTAATACAAGGCAACGACAGCTAGTATGACAAAAGGGATATTTTATTATTATTATTGTTATAGTATTTGTGGAAATTAGTTCGTGTCTTTTTTTTTTTGTTCTTTTTTAATTTGAATTCAAAAGAAAATGGTACAGATGGGTCTAAGCAATTTTTTTTGGGGTTTTGGGGATTGGATCGTGGAAAATCAGAACTAACATATTGTTTTGTTACTCATGTGATTTGCGGTGCAAAGTAAAGTTCTCTTATCTTGCTTGTGAGCACAAGATGCCACTTGCTTTTTTTGTAAGATTTCGTGTGAAGATTAAAGACGCTTCTGTTTGCGTCAACTTCATCTTATGGTAACAATGTCGCACTTTGTTTTGTTACAAAAGAAGATTAAGGTCCAGAAATGCAACGGTGAACATGGTCAAGTTATTCCATGGCTTAATGAATTCTGGGTATTTGGTCTAAATCCTCGTTTAACACGATGCACGTTTTTTCTTCTTAGTAATTGGTCAAAGGACGAGTCGTGTTCGTAAATGGTTACGGGATCACTTAACATTTTATTTTTTCCTTAAAAGTAGCATTGAATCACATTTGCATTTCCATGTTTTCCCATTATTCTCACTCGAATAAAACATAAGCTAGGAAACAAAGAGAATATAGAAAGCAAAATGCAAGTTAGGAACTCCGTGAAGATAGAGATGCACATTAAATAATTGGAAGTTATTTATCTAAAAAATTAATAAAATAATTGGAAGTTAGACAAACACTTACCCAATTTAACTTTGTCCATATTCCGATTTCGAAAGGGTCTGGGTCCTGATGACTAAGTACGTTACGTCATCATTTATAAGAAGAGTTTAAAATGAAATATTCGTCAAAATATGCCAAGTTGACGGGGGAGGAGTGATTGACCGTTAGATGAAGTAAAAAGCTGCTAACTGCAGTAAAGGATCAAAACTAGATCGGAATTGGCCAACAAAATTGCATAAATGTTCACGAGATAAGACAGACCTAAGTAATTTGGGTAGGTTTATCTAGTGCCAATCATAAATGGTGGAGTGCCCCAAATTTCTGTTGAGTTTTTTAAACATATAATGAGCGTATATAAGAATTTTATTCGTAAGTGTGAACGACACAAAGCGAAGATGTTTTCCTAGAAAACAGCAAATTAAGTGAAAGAAAATGTCATGACACTACAAATAAAATACTAGTCCACCATAAATTATTGAATTACGTAACATTTTTTTATGTTGCTAGCAGGACTAAAACATTTGTAATATTTATGGATCGAATAATGTAACATTTATTATATATATATATATATATATTTTGTATTTAACCAGATTTTGTAACCTGATTTAGTAAATGATAAATTTTCTAAGATTTATGTTATAGTTTGAGATTTTTTTTGTCTGGTGGTAGTTATATTATTTTTAAAATGGAACATAATATAACTATTTTTATAATATGCTCGCGCTTACTTTTTAACAAATCAAATGTGATGATTTTTGAAAGCAATAGGTGACCGCCCACAACCATAAAACGCGAGTATTTTTTAATTTTAGCACATTATTTTAACATTAAAAATGGATAAAGAAAATAGATCGCAAAGTCAAGATCGCGCATATTCAGAGGAAAATGTGATCGCCGCTGTGTTTGTTTTGTTGACCTCAATCTGTGCTTGATTTTGTTTGACAGTTTATAACATGTGCAAAACTTTGCTTCATGAAACCATATAATCTGAACTTGTTAATAGATTCATTAATAAATTGCTTAATAAGAGTTCCTTGAGGAAATTATGAACGAGTCCTTAAAGTTTTTTATTCCATGCTTAGCTTCAACTTTCTGGGAGCATATATAAAGGACAAACGTGATGAACTAATGATCGACTTATACACGCCAAGTCTTTCCTTGGTCCACAACCATTAATTCCACCAAACTCGCTATGAATTTCCTAATCATATATAACCATATAAATCCCCACCACTAAGAAATGCTTCATTTCTAAGTTAATCTTTCTCTTGTGTAATCCAAACTTAAGGGCAAAAAAACAATTAAAGAAGGAAAACAAAAAAGTCCACGCTTATCTTTATTCTAAATTCCAACCGTGTCTTTCTCACTTGCAACTTCCAACAAATTAACAGCTATCTCATATCTACAATCTTTTTTCTTTTTAATTATGAAAACGAATCTACTTTAATTCGTACACACTAAACAAAAGATTGAAATAACAAAGAGAGAGAAAGAAAATAAAAAGATAACAAATAATACAACATGGATCAGATCACAATATGATTCTCATTTCATATCTCACCGATCAAACAATTATACCCCAAAAATAATACAAATTAGGATCCAACTTTTTCGTCATTATTATCATCATATCAACACCACATTCTGGTTGTTGAGGAAAATTGAAAAAATAGAAAATAAAAATAAAACATATATGACATGTACACATATATATATATAACTTTAATTTGCTTGAGTAATTCATGAATATTCAAACTTTAAAGCACCAAGCATGATGATGATGATGGTGGTGATGGTGAGATTTCTCCCTATCAATCATGCCTTGGACGGTGTGGAACTCTTCCACGTGGCAGGGAATGGTAATGGGGCCTTTCTGATCGAACCCGTATTCTTCTTCAGCTTCTTTCAACAACTGCATGAACAGTGGATGGTTCATGTACATCACAGGGATCACAAACCTCTGTTGCTCTTCACCTTGTCCCACCAAGATTGCCAAACACCCTTTTGGGATGTCCTTCAGATCTTTCTTCTCATGGTGGTGATGAAAGTGAAGGTGAGGAATGTGTAGATGAAAGCTCATGTTATGGTGCTTCTGATTATGATGATTACTAGCAATCCCCATATTCAGAAAACTAAAAGAGCCAAAGAGAAGAAGAAAAAATGAAAAACAAGGTCCAAACCTTGTGTATATAGTTGAAACAAGAATTTTAGTTAAGGGTTATAAGAAAACAAGAGAGAAAGGCCAGGGATCAGAGGCTGATATGGCAAGGTTGAAGAGAGTTAGGGAAGAGTCGGTGAGAGATCTTGGGATATTGCTCATGATAAATTGAAACTAGAGAATACCTACATAACAATTAACGTTGACAAAAAAATAAGAATGAGGAGGATTTACAAAGGGTGAGATAGAGTTGTTTATATAGGGGCAGGGTCGGTTGTGTAACAATATATTGATATTAATGTGAATGTGAATGTGAATGTGAATGTGAAGGAGAGTGTGGTGTGGTCATGACGCTTCTAGGGTTTACTTACTTTTTACACAAAGATTGGTTGTGGAGAAAAAAGAGAGAGATCCCAAAACCTAGAACAGTCATGTATCTTTCTTATTTTTAAGACGATGAGAAGGGTGATCGTGTCTTAGTTTTATTGGATGGTCATCTAAGAATATATTCTCTGCGTAATTAAAGTAAAAGAAAAGCTAATTGTTTTTGAATTTTGATTCACAGCTGGACATTTGAATTTGGTATAGGAAAGGCAGCATGAATTGGCAAGGTAAATGGATGCAAGAATCGTAACTTGAATTAAATAACATTCAAAATACACGATTGTTCCGTTTCTATAGACTTGTTTTTTTTTTAGGGGAAGACTTTGCTTAAAAATTAAAATTATTATGTATTACGGCTCACTCTATCCACACGTCACCATCGTTGTCCTTGCGTAATAGTGACGCGGGCTCTTATTAATGTTGGAATTAAGGAACCCTTCTTTAGTTTCGTTTTTTTTAATAATATTTTTAGTAAAATAAATATTTTATTAATATTTTATCATATATATCTTTTTTAATTTTTCATTTCGATTATTCAATTAAACCTACTCAAATTGAGAAGAACACTAGACAAAACTCTTCATATCGATCCTGGTTGATTAGAGATTGGAGGGTTTGCTTTCAACATACCCTTAAAGAAGCTAATACCTGTGCTTATTATCCAAGATGCTGTTTCTTTTGTTTTCGTGGCGTTTAGCCCTCGTACTGTATTAAAACAAAAAAACTCTTCATATCACATTTGTTTTTTATACTTTGAATATATTATATTACTTTTCAATAAAACTATGCATGAAACTGAAAAAAAAAGACGATCAGAATTAATTTGTAGTGTTTGTGTGTGTTTCAATGACATGTTTATTTGATTTTCATTTTTTATGTTACCTATTTGTTGTTTAATTCGTTTTCCTTTCTTTTTCTTTTTCTTCTACCGTGACTTAATTAAAGTTCGTGACCTTTCAATTTTTGTGCAGTAATTTTTTTAATAAATGTGGATCCCATCTAATGTGTTTGCAATAGGAGATAACTATCTACTGAAAATCGAAACCATATATATATATATATATATATAATCTCGAAATGAAATTTTTAATTAATTAATGTAATAAAGTTTAAGTAGACTCTTCCACTTTAGAAAAAATGATTTTTTTTATCATTGATCAAAAGGAGAATGTCATATATGTTTGGACGAACTTATTTTATATTTAAAATAAGGGTTCGTTTTTTCTGCCGTTAGTGCAGATAAGTTATCTGAAGTAAGCTCAATACGACGTCGTTTTGGGGCGAAAATCATGATATTTTTGTTATTTTAATTTATTTCAGAATTATAATAGACTTTATATTTATAATTTTTTAAGATTTCAATACCAAAACGACGTCGTTTTGAGAATAAATGCAGATGATTTATCTGTATTAACTGCAGAAACATTTTTCCCTTAAAATAATTTATAATTAATACATTTTAGAGAATGCTTTTAAAAAAGGTGATTTTACTCCCAAAAACAATGCAATGTTTTTTCTTATATGAGAAAACCAATAAAATTTTCTATTAATATAAAATATTAACTATAAATTTTCTCAAATAAAATTCTCCACTTTTTTATTAAATTAAACAAGTCACGTCACGCAAATAAATTCAATAAAAACTTATTTAGAAAAACAATTGCCCATATTTTTTTTAATAATGTGTTGTTATGCATGTGTTGATGATCAAAAATATTATGGAAATCAAAATAGAACGAATAATATGTGTCATGTGCACTCCTAATTTTTTTTAAAAAAATATACTACAAAATGTTTTCCATGAAAAACTGAAATGACTTTTTTCACTTCGAAAAAAAGGTAATTAATTATTTTCATAAGATAAAAACATAATGCAAAGTGGAAAAATATTTTCTTGTAATGTAAACCATAATTGAAGTTTGAAGTTTTGGTTAAGTGCTGAATATACATATAGTACGGTAAAAGTGCAGCGAGTTTCATTGTGAAGTTTTCTAGAAACTGCAAATATGATTATAGGCTTTAGTTTTTCTACGTAGATAAATTATTTATATTTATTCCAAAATAATGTTATTTTAGGTTGAAAAATAAAAAATTATAATGAAATAAACTATTATAATTCTGAAATAAATTGTAATTATAAAAATACATTGATTTTCGTCTTGAAACGACGTCGTTTTAGACTCAATATAAATAAGTTATCTACATTGACTGTAGAAAAAGCAAATCCATGATTATATATATATATATATATAGGCTTTCATGTTTCTATAGTGAATGTAGATAAATTATCTACATTCATTCCCAAAACGACGTCGTTTTGGGTTAGAAAATTAAAAAATTATAATTAAAAAGACTATTATAATCCTTAAATAAATTATAATTACAAAAATATCTTGATTTCAGTCTTAAAACGACATTGTTTTAGACTCAATGTAGATAAATTATCTACATTGACTATAGAAAAAGTGAACCCATATATATATTTAAATTATATTGTTATATATTATTAAAAAAATATAATAAAATTATTAATGTGACATTTGCCCACCAATTTTAGTTGCTAGGTTGAATTTGTTACTTTAAATAATATATATCAAAGAATTTTATCCTATCCTCACCACTCTCCTTTAATAAATAATTAAATATTATGAAAATTTTAATTTTATCATATTCTAATGAACTCTAATATAAGAAGACATATTAAAAAAAAATATAATATAAAACTACTAATATCACCTTTACTTATCAACTTAAGTTATTGATTAATCGAGTTAAATTGTTTGCTAAACTAATACATTTTTTTTTTATCGATCTGAGTAATCTAAAGTTTACATGCTTCTAATAAATAAATAAATTAAAATAAATTTCACTGGATCCAACACCACCGTGGGATAAACCAGCTTCGTAGTAAGCTAAGAATTCACAACTGCGGCCATGACAGCAGATTTCCAACAATCAATGCGAATCACGGGGGGAAACGAGTTTTGAAAATATCAAACTCAGGTGACACAACAAATTTTTTTACACACATAATATTTTGTAGGGTTTACATTTTTTGAAGAAAAAAGAAAAAAAAATACGACACGCAAAACGAATCTCTATAACATTACACAATCACTTTTTCTACAACATAACTTTTATCAAACCTAATATCAAATACTAACTAAATATATTTTTAAGGAAATAGTGTTTGTATAATTTATTATTTCACTCTCACAAAGAGATGAAACTCACACCTTTGTATTTTCTTGTCCACTCTCTCATCCTTTATCTATCTATTTCTCTCACTTAAAATAACACAACTTTACATCATTTAAAATGATACACATTTTTTCCTATTTTTAAATTATATGAAGAATAACATTCTTTTTTTTTGGAGTTACCCAACCCTAATTATCTCTTTGAGACGAGTTGGCTCCTTCCGGTATCCCCACGAGCTTCGACTCTTTGAGCCGGCTATGAGACTAATCCGGAGTGCGGGGGAACAGTGATGGCTAAAGGTTCAGCCCCCTCCCCAAGAATGCATTCAGCGGGAATCGAACACATATCCAACCCCACTAACTCAGCGCCAAGTTACCAACTGAGCTGCACCAATTGGGTGAAGAATAACATTCTTCTTTAAAATGTTCTTGTAAATATTCTAATCGCGTATGCAAATAATATATATATATATATATATATATATATATATATATATGAAAAAATATTTTTCTGATAATTTGAGATAAATTTATCTTCGGTCACTCTAGAACTACGTTGTTTTGTTTATTTATTTTCTTATATTAATTGATTCATCTTTAAATGATATAATTTCCTTTTTCTCTTTTTTCATTTATCATCATTGATTCATCTTTGTATGATTATGATTTAGTAGCCAAAGATAGAATTATCTCACGTATCTTGAGAAACGGTAAGCCCTATATATATATGAGTTCGCTTTTTCTGCAGTTACTGCAGATAAATTATCTGTATTTATCTGTAGTAAGCCTAATACGACGTCGTCTTGGAGCGAAAATCATGATATTTTTGTAATTTTAATTTATTTCAGGGTTATTATAGTCTTTATAATTATAATCTTTTAATATTTCAATCCCAAACGACGTCGTTTTGAAAGTAAATGCAGATAACTTATTTGTATTAACTGCAGAAATATTTTTCTGATATATATATATATATATATATATATATATATAGAGTTATATTTATCTTATGTTATAGGAAAATGATTGTCTCATGTTATAGAAATAAAATTACAAATGAGATCCACAAGTAAGAGGAGAGAGAAAAAATAAATGTGGGACCCACCTCCACTTTGTGTGTGTAGGAAGCTTGTTTATGTTATGCAACATAAGATAAATATACTCATATCATAGAAACAAACTTGTGGGCTCCACCATCTGAAAAGAAAAAGAAAAATGTGACACAATTATCGAAGGGTGTGTAAGAGAAAAAACTTATCTGATATAAATTGAGAATAGTTTTTTTCATATATATATTTATTGTGAAACAAATACTTCTTAATATTCTCGTAAGATATTAATATTTTTCTAGCCAATGAGGTTTGGCATCAATCTGATTACAGATTATTTCCATAGTTTTTTATTTGTATTATTATTTAATCAACTTTAAGCAATATTTTGGGAGAATAATTTTGTTTTAGGGAAAACAAATTTATAATAAAACTTGGAAGAATATTTTTGGAGAACAAAACTTGGAATAATAATTCATAATAAAATCACAAAAAAAAAAATGTTCATGAAAACAATTTATTTAAGAGAAATATATTTATTATTATTAGAGATATATAAAACCATTAATGTAGCCTCATTCAATAGAGCCTTGGTGTCCCGGGTTCGATCTCGTCATCCCTAATTTTTTTTGTGAAATTTCTTAGGATAGATAAGCTGGACCTGATATATTATCCATCTTTCAAGCTCAACGAGCTTTCTTGTGAGGAACGTGTTGGAAATATATAATTATATTAATATAGTCTCACCCAACAGTTTAAGCTTTTAGATTGAATTAGTCTTTAAATCATTTTTTTATTTCACTCTCTTCTACTTAATAAATTCTACCCACTTTTTTTATGTTATATAAATAATGGAAAAAGTATTTATCCAGTCACCACCGGAGATAAAGTTATTTCCAGTGAGCTTAAAACGATGTCGTTTTGGGGTTACGCAATTAAAAAATTATAATGATAAAGACTAATATAACCCTGCAATATATTATAATTATAAAATACCTTGATTTTTGTCCTAAAACGACGTCGTTTTAAACTTACCGGAGATAACTTATCTCCATTGACTGGAAAAATTATTTACCCATAAATAATTTATTTCATATAAATATATTTTCTTTTATTTAATTGCGTAAAAAATGCCCAAATTAGAGCACGGCGTGGTACCCTGAAAAACACGGCTAAGAAAAGAAAGCAGGTGGAGCCCGATTAACGAAACTGCCCTTGAATTTCAGGGCATATTCTCCAGATCATGGGACCCCTCTAACAGTAGTGCAGCTTGATCCAGATCCAAAGTCCAATTTAGGGGCGGAAGTGGTGCCACATTTTGTTGCATAATTGTTGTGTTGACAAACATTCTCAATTATTTTGTTTCATTGGCCAACATCTTCAATGGAATGGGCTCCATAGTTACTTGATTGCTTCATTTTATAGCTCTTTTTTATGTGGTTTCATTTTACGTTTGACAAAAAATTTATACGATTGAAATTTTATTTTTCCTTCAAAAGTTCTTTTTGATCTTCACTCCATCATTTGAGCTTTTATATTAAGGGAAAATTTTATCCATATAAAACTTTTGTCAAATAAGATACAACTCATGATTATATAATGGTATTCGTGTTATATCTATAACTCATGATTGAGGTAGCTTGACTTGTTTTGCTATCCCTAAACAGGAGACCTTTCCATGCTCTTTGAATATAGAATAATATTAGAGTATAATATAAATCATTAAAGAGACACTCACCTAACAGCTTAAGTTTTTGGATTGAATTAGTTATTTAATGGTGAGGGTCTCTTTAATAGTTTACATTATACTCTAACAGATAAGTTTGTTGGTTTAATGAAGTGATTCAAGTAGAGCTGTAAATGGATTAGGGGGGCCTATGGAGACTTATGATTTAGTCTATATTAGGTCATGATTGGCATATTACAAATAGAACAGGCCTAGAGTTTTTAAAAAAACCTATTTAAAAAATAGATCATAGGCTTTTTTATATATGTCGGGCCTATAAAGCTTACATGCCGACCTATATTATTTTAAATAAAATTATTTTTTTCATAATTTGAATAATAAAGTAATATTTTTTAGTTAGTTTTTTAATTATGAAATGTTTAATCGGAAAAGTGTGTGTCCTTTTAAAGGACACGCATTTAGGTCATTTTAGGAGAGAGGTAGACACAAAGAAGTATTGGTTCCACTGAAAAAATAATAAAAAATAATAGTAAAAGTGTGGGTCTCACCTCTTTATGTCTACCTCACTCCTAAAATGACCTAAGTGTGTGTCTTTTTTAAGGACACATACTTTTTTCATGTTTAATAGGCTTAAACAAGTTAACAGACTTAGGTAAATATATATATATTTTTTAATTAAAAGTCGGCCAGACTTGTAATTTGAATCTACACAGGCTAATAGGTCATCTAAGATTTTTTTTTAACACAAACCTAACTTATTTAAATCAAAACCTAACCTATTTACACCACTAGTTTTCAAGTGACCATCACATTACAAATTAAGACCGGCAATGAGATGGATATAACTTGACCCAATATTTTAATCTGTCCAGTTAATAGATCAGATTAAGTCATGATTTGATCAATGTCTGGCTTGAAATTCGACCTAATTGGTATTTAAACAAAAATTAAAAGTTATGCCAAGCCATGAAATTTTAGGAGTAAAAAACTAAAACTAAAGGGCTTTTGGTAGATGAATTTTTTTTATTCGAAAATCATGATTCTCAAAAATATGAATGGAAAATAAATTTTTTGGAAATATTACCAAAAAGTTATTTGGTAGGTCAAAATATTTCTGGATTGTTGGATTAATTTTTCTGATACTATATTTAATTATTTTTGTTTGAAAAATTAATCCATATTTTCTCTTCATCTGGTATTCCTGAAATATCATTCTCAGGTGGTATTTTGCTTTAGAAAATATACACAAAACGGAATCCCGAGAAAATAATTTTCTCGGAAAAAATTTCTCCAATATAGTACCTAATATGGGATTCTAAGAAATCCATCATCACTTTCTCATCATCTAAAAATAATCCTCCTACTAAACACCTCTAATGATATTGAGATGAATTTAATCTGATCCAGTATTTTGTTCCGTCTAATTATTAAACCTGTCTAGTCATGATTTGACCAACGACCGACTTGAAATTGGACCGATTTGATATTTTAACAAAGGGATATGCTATTCTGCCTACTTTTATTTTACCTACTTTGCCTATCCCTTTTAATACCGTTAGATTACAATCCCATCCAATGGTTGAGATTTACTATATAAAATAAACTTTTTTACTCATTTCTCTCTCCCACCGCCTCTCATTCTTTCTCTCTCCTCCCATTTCTCTCTCTTCAATGACACTTCAACATCAGAAAAATTTACAAGCTTTTTTCTCAATTCATCCCACCTAGCCATTGTTATGAGTATTTACATAAAAAATTAAAAAAAGGGTGTCAAGAAAAAACAAACCGAAGTTGGGATGGGTCTCTTTTTTTTTTGAACCTATTTCAAACAATCCCAAGTTGGGATGGGTCTTGAATATCTTTATTGTAAGTGTTAACGCTTGCCCCCTTAAAATTTAATTTATCAACTATGTCACATCTTGTGGTTAACTTTAATGTTTATTTCGGCTCGGATCTGTTAAGCATGTGGTCCTTAATTAGGTCCTAAGATTTATGTCTATACAAAAAATAATTAAAAGAAAATTGGATTCAATAAAATTATTTTTTTGACATTGCAAGTGGGAAAATACTCTAGGAAATGTCAGATGGAACATAAAAAGCACATTTTTCTAACAAAAATTATCTTGTTAAGTTAAATAATGTTGTCATTGATATTATAAAAAAGCTTAAAGCATCTTACTATACTACCTTGATAGTTAAACATGGGAAACAAATTATACTACGTAATAATGAGTATACTATAGTACGATTGTTTTAAATTAGATTGAAATATAAAAGAGTAAATATTAAAAGAAATATGATGTTTTCTTAAAATAACTTAACTAAAAGAGTTATGATATATATAAGGGGTTTGATTTTCTCATGTTGCAAGAGAATTCAATTCTCATGTTGTGACTCAACTAGTGGTGGGTCTCACATTTATTAAAAAATAAAAAATTAAAGAAAAGCTTTGCACGTAAATCGAAGGGTCACCCACATGAGAATTGAATTCTCAATTTCTCATGCAACATGAGAAAATGTTTTTCCTATATATAATAGAGAAAAATGTGTATCATTTTAAAGTATGTAAAATTGTGTCATTTTAAGTGAGAGAAAAAGATAGATAAAGGAGAAGAAAGAGTGGATAAAAAAATATAAAGATGTGGGTCTCACCTCTTTATGAGAGTGGAAGGATATAAGTTGTGTCATTTAAAAGGACAAACACTTTTTCCTATATAATAAGGGTAAAACTAATCTTATGTTACATAAAATAGTGTATCTCATGTTGTGAAACAAAATCAAGATGGATCTCATCTTTATTTTTTTTATTTTTTATTTTTTAGTGGGTCCCACCTTGATTTTGTTTCACAACATGAGATACACTATCTTATGCAACATAAGATTAATTTTACCCATATAATAAAGGAAAATATTTTTCTTATGTTGTAGGAAAATAGTTATCTCATGTTGTAGAAATAAAATTATACGTGGGGCCCATAGGTAAGAAAAGAGAGAAAAAAGAGTGGTGAGACTCAATCTTTTTTTGTGTATGTAAAAAAATTATTTATCTCATGTAAAATGATATAAAAATAACCCTATAATAAAAGTGCACCCTTTCAAATCTTACAATGCATTTTATCTCCGTTTTCATCCCTTTTTTACTTGTACTTCCTCATGACCTATTTTACTGATGAGTCCTCACCTAAATAAAAAAAAAGGATATTTGTTTGAAACAAAAAATGAGGACATGCATTATAAGGTTGAAAGATAATTTGTAATTTTAAAGAAAGCTACTATTAATAAAAATGTTCAAATTTAATAAATAAATATTTACTTGATTTTTTTTAGCAGAAAGCAAGTGAGATTACACGCAATTTCTTAAGCTCTTTTTGATTATTATTTTTTCCATGTATAGGAGATTCCACACGACTTGATCGAGAAGTTAAAAGGTATTTTGCATATTGTATTGTAGAAGTTTCCCCCGTCGGCTAGTGTTAGCTAAGGCATATGAAAAATTCTTAACTTGTTTTATGGTTGGGATCAAACATCCCAAACAATGGGAATAACAATATTAGATTGTAACATGAGGGATCGATTCGCCTAAAAAAAAATAAAAAATTAGGATTAGTATAATTCTTTTTTTTTCCTGTGAGAAATAAAAGTAACCATTGGATGACCCAATGTTGAAAGCACTAGTGACGTTTGATATAGGAATTTTTTTTTTTACTGGAAACAAAAATTTGTTCAGAATATGTTGGGAAGAATTTTTTGCCGGATAAGTTAAAAAAAATGTTTGGTAGGTTAAAATTTTTTCGAAAAAATTAAATGAATTTTATTGATGTTATGTGTAAAATTTTACCACCGCGAAGGTAAATTTTTTTCCACCAAATCCATGGTAAAATTATAATCTTGTTCCATGTATAAAAATTTAGATGAGAAACAATTGTGACCAGACCACTAAACATGGCCATATATTTTTCTCTACTCTCTTTTTTCAGATAATTTTTTTTTCCATCCTACCAAACACCCCCCTTGATTTCAGGTTTCGAATGCTTCCCAGTTTTTTGTCATAAGCATTAAGCAAAATGATTATAGCTAAGAATAGGTTTGGATAATGCCGCTGAGCGAACTTTCGTTTTTATCCTTCTTTTTTGTCCCACCTACTTCCAGATGGGGCATCTTTTTCCACAAATTTGGTGATTTTAGAATCTGATTAAAAAAATGAAGTTTCGCTTGGGCTTTTGATTTGACAGGGAAATATCACCTCTTTTTTAATTACACATTTTTTTGTTGGGAAAAGAGTGAAAGTACGTGTATGTAATGTAAAAGGGTTTAAAGTTATAATATTTTAAGAATTAAAATTATTTTCTATACATGTAAAAATGCGTTTATCTATTTTATTATTAAAAAAAGTGGTGTTAATTAGAATTATTTTAATGAAAATAAAAACTCATTGCAAAATTATATACATCTCTACTTAAGCTTTGATACCATGTTAAGAACCATTTCAACCTAAAATATTAAAGTATTGGGTGAGGACCTTTTTAATGATTTATATATTCTCTAACACTCCCCCTCATGCAAGAGCCCTTTGGGCTAGAAGCGTGGATATTGTACAGGTCCAATTTTTGGTTTACCTTTTGTTGCTTTTTATTTTAATTCCACTTTAAAGTGAGGGCGGTGAGATCGAACTTGTGACCTTATACTCACTCAAACTTTGATACCATGTAAAGAATCAACTCAACCAAAAATCTTAAAGTATTGAGTGAGGACCTCTTTAATGATTTATATTATTATCTAACAATAATCGGCTTATAGTAATTTATAACAAAAGGATACAAAAACTACCAAGTCTCATCCTTGTAATAAAAAAGACACGACCCTTATCCATTAAATTCATGTTCTCATAGAAAAAGTTTCACAAAGTTCTAAAAACACAACTTCTTAAAGGAGAAGGCTACTGGTAAAAACACAAACTATAACTTCTGTTCTGGATACAACTTACATGAGGCCCACCAGATGGGCCCAACCTCTCAAAGCCCACCTTCTAGAAGGCATCATAGGATGCCCCCTCTTCCCATGCACACCAGCTGCCCCTGCACAAGGGCAGGGGTTCAGCATGCCTAGCCTGAAAAGGCTAGGCTGGCTAGGTAGGCTAGGGCTCTTGCTCTAAATACCTCCCTCTCACATTGAGGGAGAGGCTCTTCTTCTCCACTCAGCCTCTACAGCTGTGACCATGGAGAGCCACCTTAGCTACTTCCACACACACCCCCCCTTTATGCACCATGGGAAGCTCTACTAGTGCTTGGTCTCTACCATTGTCACTATGGACATTCCCTATATCAATATACTTCACCCTCACGGGAGACATCTATGTACTACTACGAGTACAAGTTCTAAAAATTGGCTCGGTCTCTTGATCAATCGTTCAATCTCAATTCTGAAGTTAGTAGCGCAAATAGGTATTCTTGTTTTCATCGACAAAAAGACAATGAAAAACCAAATTACTCAAGACCGTGGTCAATTATGCGGGCCTTTGTACATGGTACACTTCTATTGTTCCCTATACCTCGAAACGAAGCAACTTCTTGCTCTTTACTTTTTTAAGGGGAGTTTTTCCATATAGCTTGACGAAGTCTTTTTTTATCTTCCGGGAAGTAGAGGAAAACTTTTTCTTCTTCTGAGAACATATTATAGCCATTGGATCAAAAGGTGACAGAGAAAAGTGGAATGAGAAAATAGTTAATGGTTAAGATTTGTCTTGGTCAAAGAATTTTCGTACTCTAGGATCATAAAATAATTTTTGCTCGCTTAAAAGGGTGAATGAATCGCTTAAAGAGCACCTAAGCTTTCGTGGAATCGTATGTACTAGTGCACTGCTCTTTCCATTCATTTCAAACATCTAAATGCGGTTGGGTTTGTTCTACTGTATCCAGTAAAATAGAATAAGTTCATACTTTTAAAAAAATTTGTTTAGGGCCTGTTTGGTGTGACGTGTAAGACATGATAGTATAAGCTTATATTATATGTTATGACATTTTTAGTTGTTTGGTGTGACCACCGTATAGTATAAGCTTATACAGCATAATCCCTTAATACATCAAAACGGTGTATAACTTAATCTGGCCTAAGGGTGAGGGATAAGACCTGATAAGAGATTGATGTATTAACATCGTTGACCAATGTAAATCTCAAAAAATAATATATTATTTTAATATTAATCTATTAAAATAAAAATTTATTTTTCAATATATTAATTTTTAAAATATTGAATATTTTTATTTTTATAAAAATTAATTTATATTTTGGACACACTGATCAATAAATTTTTATAAAAATTAATATCATATGACATTTTTTGAAGAATTATATAAATTCTTTATTAAATGATATTTTTATTAAAAATATTTTTTTTTATCATATATAGTATTATACAGTGCATTATCAAATACTAGATGTTATTATCTTATACAATGTATTATTTTATACAATACAGTTCCAAATGCTTGATAGTATTAAATTTCAATCAGGTCTTATACAATCAGGCCTTATACTATCAGGTCTTATACTATCAGGCCTTATCCTATACTATGCACCAAACATGCCCTTAGAAATAAGGTAAAAAACATTTTTTTATAAGGCTTGACCTATAAGGTTATAGGCTGATTTATTTCATATTATTTATTTTAAAATTATCATTTAAATAATTTTTAATAATAAAATAATATTATTTTAATTATATTTTTAATTCTTGAATGCTTAATAGACTTAAGTAGGTTAATAAACTTAAGTCAGACTTTTTATTTTTAAAATATAAATCAGACTAAATTTATGATTTGGCCTATACCAAGTTATAGGCCAGGCCAAGTTTAAAATATTTTATACAGATTTAATCTATTTAAGTCAAAGTTTGCTTTGCACAATCCATTTGCCTCCTAATTAGCAAGCCCTTATATTATCTAGAAAATAAAAATTAATAAAACAATAAAAACGTATGAAATAGCAGATATATTATTTTCTTTTTCTGTTTTTATTGTCAATCACGCTAAGTGGATATTACATTTACATAAAGCATTTCATATGGCCCAGCA
The DNA here is from genome assembly GCF_033153095.1 of Gastrolobium bilobum. NCBI lineage: Eukaryota > Viridiplantae > Streptophyta > Magnoliopsida > Fabales > Fabaceae > Gastrolobium > Gastrolobium bilobum. The sequence goes on along the minus strand of NW_026896861.1, from coordinate 203,558 downwards.
TAAATAGTAAACAAGTTTCGACCATAAAGATTAGAGGCCTGCACTAATTATAGTGAGTTTTCATTATTGGGCCAGACACCAAAAAAATAAAAACTTGTGATCTCCATTATTGGGCCATCAGCAAAATTCGTCAAAGTCCATTGAGAAACAAAATCATATACTCCTTTATGAAATTCCCTTTTGTCAAAGAAAGCCCATAAGTTTATGACCCGAAAAACTCCCATAATGCACGAGCTTATTTCCAAATTTCATGCTATCATATTAATTTGTACAATATGCGTCACTTAAAAAGCACTATAAACCTTGTAACCACAAAAGAAATAGAGAGAGAAAAAAAAAAAGACACCCAACGGTGACAAGAGATGAAAGAGAAAAATATTGAAATTCATGGTGGGAGAAATACTGATTTGCCCATGAAAGGATTCATATCCGTTAAAGATAGATACTTATTTTATTTAGGGATAGATTATTCTACCTATTATTTTTTCTGTCTATCTTTGCTTACCACCCTCCAACATCATTAGATCAGAATCTTAACTAACATTTATTTTTTTCTCTCTTCTTGAGATTCTGATCTAACAGTGTTGGAGAGTGACAGGCAACGGTAGACAGAAAAATGATAGGTAGAATAACCTATCCCTTTTATTTATCAGAATAATATTTCTGCAGTTACTGCAGATAAATTATCTGCATTTATTTCCAAAACAACGTCGCTTTGGGATTAAAAAATTATAATTATAAAGACTATAATAACCCTGAAATAAATTTAAATTACAAAAACATCATGATTTCCGCCCTAAAACGACGTCGTATTAGACTTACTGCAGATAACTTATCTGCAGTAACTGCAGAAAAAACGAGCCATTTATTTATTCACATATCTTTTCACGGGAAAAATAGAGGGTCTTTTGTTGAGACACAATAGGGGGATATGAATTCTTTCTTGTGTAATTTAACATAACGGTTATGTAAAAGAATTTTAATCATTTATAGACAAATTAACAATTGTCTTTTTCCCACCATGTATTCCAGCACTTTTTTTCTTTCATCTCTTATCAGAGTTGATTTATGTATTGATGATTAAACTTTTCTCACATAACCTAATCATGTTAATAACACATGAGATAATCTAATCTCATCTTTAACGATGATTATAACTAATTGTTAATTTTCAAATATTGTACTTATTTTGAATATTAGTCGTTTTAGAAGTATATAAATACGAGAAATAATAATATTTGCAATTACGAAAAAAATTCAAATAATCATTATATAGTTCTCAAAATGAGTACAAATAACAATAAAAGGATTTTTACCAAAAAAATAAAAAATAAAATAAAAGGATTAAACATTCGCCTACATTATTATGGAAGTTGAGCATCAATTTCCAATTGTACAATGTCTTTTGACATTAATTTTTTTTTTGAAGTTACCCAACCCTAATTATCTCTTTGAGACGAGTTGGCTCCCTCCGGTATCCCCACGAGCTTCGACTCTTTGAGCCGGCTATGAGACTAATCCGGAGTGCGGGGGAACAGTGATGGCTAAAGGTTCAGCCCCCTCCCCAAGAATGCATTCAGCGGGAATCAAACACATATCCAACCCCACAAAAAAAAAAGCTTTGCAATTTCTAAAATCTACATATTTGGATGGAAACTTTCGAACAAAAAATAAATAAATTAGGAAGTAAACTTTTTTTTTTAAATTAAGAAATTTATATAGTGTTTATAAAAATAAATAAATAAATAATTGTAAGTTTTCACATTATTTTAGATGAGTGAATTAGTTTTAAGCTGGGGCCCAATTCAATACTAGAAAATGCCATTTTTTGATGGAAAAATTCTGCTGAATATGGTGAAAATTCTGTCAAAAATTTTATTTTCAATGAAATCAAGTGATAAGTGCCAAAAATACTATTTTTTAATGTGAAAAATAATTCAAATAATAATTAATACAATTAAAAATATGGTGTTAATTGATATAATCTTAAAGAATATTAAAATGACAACAAATAAATAAGATTCTAATCTTTTCTCATTGTTTCAGGTTGTTTTATATTAGAAGAACAAACTACTACTAACTTGATAAGGAGAATCGGCCGAAGATAAATCAAAAAAATAAATAAAAATAAAATAATCGGTCAAGCTCACTTACTGCTTGCTTCAGCGAGCAAAGCAATTGAGCTCGCCCTTCAGCTCCCTACAGCGAGCAAAATGGCGAGGAGCTCGCTCCACTGCTCCCCACAGCGAGCAAGTAAGCGAGCAAAGCAATTGAGCTCGCCCTTCAGCTCCCCACAACGATCAAAATGGCGAGGAGCTCGCTCCGCTGCTCCCCACAACGAGCAAAATGGCGAAGAGCTCGCTCCACTGCTCCCCTCAGCGAGCAAGTGAGCGAGGAGGAGAAAAGTTCTCGCTAAGCAGCTCGCTTCAGCGAGCTCCTCAACGAGTGGCCCAAAAATAAAAAGCCCATTTTTCAGCCAAAAAATATAAAGCGACGAGGCCTTCAGAAAAACACATTTAGAAGACGAAAGAAAGGCGAACGCGGAGACGAACTCAGAGGCAGAAGGCAGAGGCGGAGGAGAAACTCCGGAGCAGGATTCCAGAGGAGGAGAAGGAGATCAAAAGCTTCACCATTGATCGTCTTTAATCCAAGTTTTATCATGAACTCTGTTTATTTTTCATTATTTAGTTACTCTGAATTTATGAACATGATAGGCTAGTTTACTTATGTAGTTAGGATTATCGATCTGATGTGAATCCTAGTTATAGTTTGATTTAATTTCTTTAATAAATTATTTCAGTATTTGTGTTTTACCTTGCACTCCTACAGGGATTTTAGGATTAGGGCTCGCAATAGACATATTGGGGTTTTAGTCTTGACAGGGGTAAAATACCAATTCTTGTATGATCTAGACATAGACTTGCTTGAGTTTTAGACTTCATAATTCATCGCGTTTAATGCTTATTCTAAGAGGAATTACTAAGACATTAGAATTCTAATTAGAGTAAAAGGTTAAAGTCACTAAGACATTAGGATTTAACCAACTATTTTTAGAAGATGAATTGTCTGAAATATCTGAGATAAATTATTGTTGAAATTAATTTAAATTACTCTAGGAGGATCTGAGGTGAAATAATTCCTAACTGCAGCTTTTGTTTATGATATTTTAGATAAATTCTCAATTCTTGCGTTCTTGATATTCTTGTTATTTACTGCAATTAATTTCAGCTTTATTTTAAATTCAAAAATTATTCTATTTTCCAAACCAATTCGAGTTTTCCAAATTAAGGGGACTAGTTATAATAGTATTTGGCGCATTAATCCTCGTGGGACGATATTCTTATTTCACTACTTTATTACTTGAAACGATCGGTATACTTGCCGCAATCGCAACATCAAGCCTCCAAATTTCTCTTCATCAATAATAAATTTTTCGACAGAATTAATTTATGTCGAAAGTTTGATTATTCCATAAAAAAATAACAGCTACAAATACTATTTATTTAATGAATTCCATCAAATATTTTCAAAGAAATACATATTCCATTGAAAATTTTCGTTGGAAAATCATTGAGATTCCATCGAAACTATTTTAAAGATTTTCGACAGTAAATGAATTCTGTCGAAAAAATTGGATGGAAAATGAATAAATTCCATAAAAAAATTGTAATGATAAGGGTGTGCATGGTCCCATTTTATTCATTCGCACTGTTTCTAAAAAAAAAACAATTTATTTCTATTTCTGTGCCTTGGAACAGTTTTTGAGAAAAAAAATGTGTTTGATAACATGTTCTATTTTTATTCTGAGAATGAGAACTGTGTTTGATAACATAATAAATAATATAATAAAAAATAATTCCTATTAAATATAAAAAAAAAAAAAATCGATCATTACTTTCCTTTCCATATGGTGTGGTTGCGACGGCAGTGGCTGCGGCGATTGCGGTGGTAATGGTAGCGGCGACGGTAGTGGTGGGGATGGTGGAGGTGGAGGTAATGACAGTGCCTACGACAATGGTAGTTGGTGGCGGCAACAATGGTAGCAGTGGCATGGTGGTGGTGGTTGTGATGGCATCATGGTGGTGATGGATGGTGGTCAGTGGTGGTGGCGATGGCGTGGTGTAATGGTGGCGATGATGACGATGGTTGTGGTTGTGACGATGATGGTGGTGGTGATGGTGGCGGCGGCGGTGATGGTGGTGCTGATGGTAGTGGCGGGGTGGTGTAATGGTGGCGGTGATGATGGTAGTGGCTGGGACGATGACGGTGGCGGTGGTGGTAGTGGTGGCGATGGTGTGCTGATGGTAGTGGCAAGAGTAGTGTAATGGTGGCGATGGTGGTGGTGGTGATGATAGTGGCTGTAACGATGGTGGTGGTGGTTGGTGGCAGCGGTGACGGTAGTGGCTGCGACAATGGTAGTAGTGGTTGGTGACAGTGGTGGTGATGGTAGCGATGGCGTTGTGGTGGTGGTAGTGGTGGCGGTGGTGGTGGTGGTGGCGTAGTGATGGCGATTGTGGCGATGACAGCAGTGGTTGCGATAATGGCGGTGGTGGTGATGATGGTGGCGGCGGTGGCATGGTGGTAGTGATGGGTGGAGGTGGTGGTGATGTTGGCGGTGGCATCGTGGTGGTGGAGGGTGTAAATGGGCTGGGCTGGGCTAGGCTTTGGCCATCCTGGCCCAAGCCTACGTTAAAAAAAATTCAGCCTATCTGGCCTACTGGTCTATTAAAGGCTTTATTTGTAGGCCAAGTCCGGCCCATTTTCAAATATAAGAAAGCCTGACATGGCCTACAGGTCTTGTAGGCCTCCCACTATATATACTAAGCAAAAAAAATAATTGTATAGAGCAAAGAAAGTTTCATTCATGCATGCACTAGTACTTCTCATAAGAAAAAAAATGACAAACAAGAAAGAGTCAACATAATAACTCAGCTCTAGAATGTATATCATAGAGGAATAGAGTCAAAGAAATGGGAAAAATAAGAAAAATACAATTACTGGATGCTGAAATAAAGTCTATAAGAGAATGTCATTCATCTAAAAATCTTTAAACCACCATCAAGACAAGGGAAAGAAGAGTATTATTGAAAGATCTTCATCAGTAACATCATAATCCAGCAAGGTACCCATTGCTCCATGGTATTAAGCTGCAACAACATGTAAAATTTGGAGACATTAGACAAGTTTTTCTTTCATAAAAAAAAATAGCACAAAAAGTAAGAGATATTGGTATTTGGTACTTTGTGTCTTTGTCACATAAAATAAATATTATTTTATTTTAATAAATTAAATAGGTCATCCTACAAGGCTGTAGGCCGGGCTTGACAAAATTGGCCTATGGCCTATTTATTAAAAAAGCTTTTTTATAAGCCTAAGCCTACTCTACTTTTCTGAAAGGTCGAGCCTGGGCTGGGCTCAATGTAGGCCATGTCGTAGGCTGGGCTGGGCCAGCCTTTCCCATTTACACCCCTAGTGGTGACGACGCCCCTAGTGGTACGACGCCGGCGGCGGAGATGGTGGCAGTAGTCGTGTCGGGATGATGGTGATGGTGGTAGAGGTGGAGAGTGATTGAGAGAGATAAATGTTTCTCCTTTTGTGCCTGGAAACAAAAAAGCAGAAATTTTCTGATTCTTTTTTCTGTTCCTCAGCACAAAAATTAAACCAGTTCATCTCGGGAACAAAAAAATAAACCAATTTTAACAAACGAGTTTTCTATCCATTTCTGTTCCCTGGAACAGTTCCCTGGAACAGAAATTAAAAAAAAATGATTCCGGGAAAGTTGTCATGCACACCCTAATCGATGGAAAATGGATTTCGTAAAAAATTATTGATGGAAAATCCATCAAAAGTTATGTTGTCTCAATTTTTGACGGAATACCTGATCCATTGAAAAATTTAGAATATTTTTCTAAAATTTCTCTCTACAAAATTAATACCAATTTTTGTATTGCATTGATAAACAAATAGTAAACAACATATCAAATACAAATCACCTTAATTAATACAATTAAATGTACAAAAGTTTATTACTAATCAAATACATCCAAACAATATTAACAAAATTAATGCAACTGGATGATCTTCACGATAATGGTTATCACTTAGGTCTTGAGACATGGGCTGAGTCTTCCTTGTCATCCCCAAGATCTAACAATGCCCCATTACAATGCTCTTATCAACATTCATCAATGCACATTGGGGAAACATTTTCATTGCACTGAAAATATAAAAGCTTGGCAATTAAGTACGGAACATTTTCCATTTGCGTACTGCAATCTTCTTGATTGAAGCGTTGGAGTTCTTATAGAGTTTCTCCATCCCCCTTCTGCCCATTAAAACACATAGAAGAGCCTCTTCAACAATTTTCCACCACCATCAAGAAGATCAAATGGTAATTTTATCCCATTCCATTTTAATCTTAATTAAATATCTACAAATATCCAATTTTGATTTCACCTTATTTCGATTCCTGGCAGTGTGTATGGAAAATGATTTGTTGGGAGATATTTACCCACTTAATGTCATCTCCCGCCTCGAAAAGATTAATCTTTGGCTGTCGGTCGGAGGATACCTTGGAAAACAAAAAAAAACACACATAGAAGAATATCTTCAACGATTACCGATCACTGTAAGAACCCGCACCGTAAATTAAGGAAGTTAATTAATTAATTGTGTGAAATTTGGAAATAATTCCATAATTGACCCTAATAATTATGAGAAGGCTTAAATAAATATAGAAAGTGATTAATAATGTTGAAAGTCGCTTTTCTGACGAAAAATGCAGATACCGGTTCTGCTACTCGGTATAAATGCGTATCGATGAAGTATCCCGGAAAATTAAAATAAGTGCATGAATATTCCTAGAATAATATGTAGGACTGTGATTTCAAGTTTCAAGTTAAAATAATGAGAACCGGTGTCAGATCTGATACTGGCTATGGAAAAGTGCGTGCCGAAAAGGTGCTGCAAAAAATAAAATAAAAATGTGAAAAATATTGGAAAAATAAGTAGGTTCAGATTCCAAAGTTTGAGATTAAAATGCTATGCGTAGCTATTAATATTAATACTGTGTGATTCAGACTTAAGTGGGCTATATAAGCACCCTTGCACGTGATCCTAGGTCATTGTAACTGCCTTATGCGTGGAAATTTCTGAAGCTTGTAGTCATCCCCTTGCCACCTTCACCTTCCCTCACTATCTTGAGCCAAAGGTGCCATTTTTACTCATGGTTTCTCTACCAAAACACCATTGCGTTGTGTGAGTTGGTCTTGTGAGGTTGTGGGCTGCTTCATTGCTGAGTTGTAACCCCTGGTTGTGTGTGTGGAGGTGCTGAGTTTGAGTGTTGGGTTGAGGAAGCTTGGTTCTATCATTTTGAGGCTTCAAGGAGCCATCTTGTGAAGTAAAAGACCAACCTTGAAGCCATTTTCGTGTTGTTGAGAGGTCAGTACCTTGGGGGCTGATTGGTGAGCTCCAAGAGCCTTTATTGCTCTATTTTAAGCTTGGGTAAGTGTCACCAACCTTGAGCATGAGTTTTCTTAGTTAAAAATGGAGTCTTGATGCATGTAATGAGCAAAAGATAATAACTTAAGGTTGGGTAAGGTTAAACACACCTAGAAATGCATGTTTAAGCTTCTAAAATCGTGAAAAGAACCACCTTTGTGAAGGATATCTCGCGAAATATCCGAATATGGGGTTTTGTGATATCCGAATATGGATATCCAGATATGGTGTCCGGATATGGTATCCAGATATGGGATATCCGGATATGGCCCCGACAAATATTCAGATATTTTGGGTTTGCGTGAACAGTAACGATACTGTTCATACAGAACTGAGTTATGGGTTTGTGGACCCTAGATTGTGGAAGTTGAACTTCTGTAATGGTTAAGTTAAGTCAGAATCAAGGGATTAATGGCTTGGGGCTTTGTGAGAAGTCTTAAGACTTGAAACGCAAAGGAAAGACATTGTCTTTATATCGTATGCTTGTTGAGTATGAATATTGATATTATTGTTGGTCCAAACAGATTGTGATTGTGCTGCCTGTGGACTTTGAGCTAGTGTGGACTCTTGGCATTGGATAGTTAGCTTGTAAGGTAAGCTTTCGTGTCCTCGGTTTAGCCATTATATGTTCCACCATGTCCCATGGAGGGATGGTTTATATGCATGATGTGTTTTCATGTACTATTTTATTGAAATGCTATGGAGCTGTTAAGTGAAAAATGCTTATGATATGTATGTGGTGTTTCGCCTATCCAGGAAGCTATGGGGCGGTCCTGGGGACGGGTACAGCATGGGCGTGTACTGTGTGGGTAATATACGTATTCCTGCACTTCTCTGTTCAGTAGAATAGCTATAACACACATGACATGATTATCTGCTGCATTGCACTGATTTTAGAACTGATATTGAATTACTGCTTTTGGAACTTATATTGCACATGTAAGTGAGCTTGGGGTGGAAGATCCTTAAGGACCCCTTGTCTTACTGAGATTTCTGTTTATAGATCTCACCCCAAGTTTGGTGCACATATTTCAGGTTCAGGTAATGCAGGGGTTGAGACCTCTAGCGGCAGGAGGTCAGAGCTTAGCTGATTGCATGCTATTATGATGATTTTGCTGGATGCTGACATTGCTTTATCTTTACTGTCATATTATTTGATTTGAGACTGCTGTTGGGCGTTGTTGCATTATTTGGTGAGCATGGGGGTTGTCTATGCCACATTGACTTGACTTTATGTTTTTAGTTGTTTCAAGTTGTATAATTGTATAAGGATTATTTCCGGACTACGTGTTGTAGATCCGTGACTTAGATACTCACTTATTTATTTATGAGGTATTTCAGTTAGCTGTCTATTTGAAATTTATATACAGGCAATGTTTTGAAAACGAATTAGGTAATTCAACTTGGTAATGATAATGACGTCAAATATTTAATTAAACGTGGTTTAATACGATGACATGTTAACAAACCGGATTAACACGGGATGTTACAAGCACCATCAAGAAGATCAAATGGTAATTTTATTTCATTCCGTATATCTAAAAATAACGTAAAAAATTGATTTAATACTTAATAAAACATATTTAAATAAACCTTGTGATATGTAGTTGATATATTCCATTACTATATATTTAAAGGGAAAATATTTTTCTAGTCACTGGAGATATAGTTATCTCCAGTAAATTCAAAACGACGTCGTTTTGGATTGTAAGATTAAAAAATTATAATGATAAAGACTAATATAACTCTGCAATAAATTAGAATTACAAAAACACTTTAATCTTTGTCACAAAATGACGTAGTGTTGGGCTCACTGGAGATAATTTATCTCCATTGTCTGAAGAAATCCTTTACCCATATTTAAATTAGGGTAAAGGATTTCTCCAGTCACCAGAGATAAAGTTATCTCCAGTGAACTCAAAACGATGTCGTCTTGAGGTGGAAATCAAGGTGTTTTTGTAATTATAATATATTGCAGGGTTATATTAGTCTTTGTCATTATAATTTTTTAATCTTATAACCCAAAACGACATCGTTTTGAGTTCACTGGAGATAAATTTATCTCCGGTGACTGAAGAAATACTTTTCCCTTTAAATTATTAGTTTTATTAATTTTTTGAGCCAATAAACTTTGTGCCCATATATATTGTATTGCTTAAGTTTTGAAATTCTATCAGCACATAAAATAAAGGGAAAAATGTTTATCCTTTTAAACGACACAACTTATATCATTTCACTCTCACAAAGAGGTGAGACCCACAATTTTACTTTTTTTGTCAACTATCTCTCCTCCTTTATCTATCTCTTTCTCTCTCTTAAAATGACACAACTTTACATCTCTTAAAATGACACACTTTTCCCAAAAACAAAATAGGTTAACTTTCATACAACGTGAATTTTAGTGATCTCTCGATAACCTGTTGGGTTTAGTGTGTGTTTGGTTTTTTGTTTGAAAAGTCTCAAATTATGGTTTAGATAAAAATTCATTTTTAGTTTAAATCATGGTTTTAGAATTGCATACAGCAAATGAATTAAACATGCCATTAGTGATCCGTAGTAGGGGTATGCTGAAAATCTAAATGAACTGAATTGAATTGTAAACTAATCCAAATGTAATAATAGAATTACATTTTGTTATCAAAAAAAAAAAAAAAAATTACATTTTGTTGAACTGGTTGAACCATTGTGTTTGAATTGGTTAAGAATGAAATTACTTTATCAATTCAAGACAGTGTAGGCTAAAAATCAAACCAAACCAAAGCATACCCAATTTTAGGGGTACAAAAAAATTAAATGAATCAAACTAAACTACAAATTAAATCAAATCGCATCATATTTTTCTGAGTTGATTTAAGAATAAATTATTTTCTCCAAATTAATTCAAGAATCAAACTATTTTTTAAAATTTATTCGGTTTGTTGAAACCTAACCAATTTTTTCAATTCGGTTTGATTATATAAAGAATTAATTTAATCCAAACATTTAAGTTGTTGGGTAAGAGTTTTTTAACGATTTATATTATTTTTTAACACACTGTATCATGCAAGAGCTTTTTGAGCTTGAAGTGTAAATATTGTATAGACCCAATATTTGGTTTACTTATGTTTTACTTAATTTTACCAGAAAATAGAAGACAATGAGAATTGAACTCTTGACCTCGTAATTATCTAATAGGCATGTAAAAAATTAATTTAATCAAAAATTTAAACTATTAAATGATAATCTTTTTAATAATTTATATTATTCTCTATTAAAAAAAAAAACAATCGGAAGGGAAGCATGCACTTTGGAGATCTCGACTTGCATAATGACTTTGTCATCAACTGCAATAGAAAAGTGAATTAGGCAAACTGCATTGTTGAGGAAATCTGTTTCGGTTCACTAGCCAGCTACGTCCTCTGTCCTCTCATTGTTCTCATCATTTGTAGATAAATACTATCGATCACCTCGAGATTGCAGAAATTATGGTTGTTTCTTAAATGGGAAATATACTTACAAGATATTTTTTACAGCAAATAAAAATTATGGATAAGATATAGTTAAAAGAGAAAGGTTATTTTTACAATTTATTTTGGTTTATAATCTCTTAATTACAATCACATTTTAATAATTGATTTCCTTAGATCAATGATTATTTATTTTCACAAATCGAACTAATTAATTAATAATGATAATTATTGATTGATAAAAATTAACTGTCAAAATATAGTTATAAGAAGTTGTAAATAAAAATAGGTTATAAATATTTCATTTTTCTAGTTATAATTTTAATCAGGAGACTGTCGGCTAACGTGACAAAGAGAAAAAATAATTTTAATATTATAATTATATTTTTTTTTTGGGTTACCCAACCCTAATTATCTCTTTGAGACGAGTTGGCTCCCTCCGGTATCCCCACGAGCTTCGACTTTTTGAGTCGGCTATGTGACTAATCCGGAGTACGGGGGAACAGTGATGGCTAAAGGTTCAGCCCCCTCCCCAAGAATGCATTCAGCGGGAATCGAACACATATCCAACCCCACTAACTCAGCGCCAAATTACCAACTGAGCTGCACCCATTGGGTAATATTATAATTATATCTTATTGATAAGACACAATTTTTTTATTAATCAGACATAATTGTTTTTGATTAGTGAAAAAAAAAATCTCTTCTCCTTTAGTTGAGGACCCTTCTTAAATACAAATAACAATAAATTAAAGTGCCCTCTTTCGGGTAAATTTTTTGTATCGTTTATGGGATTTATTAATTTCATTCAATAAGAGAGAGGTCCTTTTATATTATAAATACAATTATATATGAGACCTATCTATTTATATATATATAAAAATAATACAAAAATTAATGTATGAGAAAAATATTCTCAAAAAATATGAGAATATATTTTCCTATAGTTTATTAACTTATTATTGGGGTTTTGTTAGTGTTGAATCCAACGAGGTACAGCATATCCATATCCCAATGACTGACTCAGACAATTCAAGCCCTGAATAACGTTGATTGTCTATTGCATATGTATTTTGTATAGATCATGTCAGTCTCATTTTTAACGATAAAGTTAATTGGTCTTAAATATTCTTAGTAGAAGCCTGCACTCACCTTTGTTTGAGGTAATTATTATGTTAATTAAATTCTTTTTAATAATTTTACAAGAAAAATGCTAGACTTTGATTTGATTCGTCAAAATTTATTTCGCATGCTTCTTGATATTTGAATGAATTATTGGTTTTGATTTTATCACTTCATTTTATTCATCACCATTAATTTGGTAAATTCATAGCAAAATTCGGACATTTTATAGTTGTATAGCAATATACAATAAAAAAAGCAAATGACAATATACATTAGAAAACAAGAGTATTTGTTGGCAAATGGAAATGATCTAAAGTCGTGAACCTTATTTATTTTCCTACATATCTTTGTTTTTTGAAATTCATATTTTTATAGATGAAAATTCAAAGTCTATATATGATGTAAAAATTATTTTCATATAACTGACACATGCCCACACATTACTATTTTTTTTTATCATAAAATCAAAACAACGTTTATGACTTATATGAATCGAAAGTTTCAAAGCCTTCATTGATATTTTCTTTGACATAATAAATAAAATCGATTTGGAAATGATAAATAATTTTATTAGACTTTGTGAAATATTTAGCATAAATGTAGAGAATAGTAATATTATTATAAACCTAACACTAGTAAAAGTTTGCACGTCACCACTTTAGTATTTCAACCATTACCTATAATTTCAAATTGAGAAAAGATCCGTTTATAATTTCTTTTTTATAAATTATATTAAATATGAGAGGAATTTGATACAATGCACGTATATTTATTTATCTGTATTATGGAATTTGATACTATAGAGAGGAAGAGAATAGAAACAATAATAAAACCAAAAAATTTAGATACATAAATCATTACTAATAAAAATAAAAATTTATCAAAAATAAAAATAAAAACACGTTTGCCCCAAAAATAATATGAGTACTTGCTTTAACGAACTTTACATTATCCCGTGCACTGCACGTGCAATAATAAGCAAAATCTTGCATCCGAGATGACCCAAAAATCCCCCTCAACAGGTCGAAATTACGACTCTACCCTCCCCACTAAACGTTCTCTTCCCCGACGGTGGCGACATGATCCTCCGCCGCCGGCAGATCCTTGCGGCGGCGGTCAGCATAATGGGGTGTCCAATGATAACAAATATTCCCTCCGGCGTCCAACGCGTCCGAAATCGGCTTAATGACGAGAATACCCTCTCCGACGGCGGCACAACAGAAAGCGCCGAGAAACACGAGGAGCGAAACGACGCCGTACATCTCCTGTTGAGGGCTCAAGAGAACGGTGAAACCGAGGGACACAACCTGAAGCGGAAGAGCCAAAAGAACAGCAGAGGCCAACCCGTAAATCCTGGCCCTGATACCCTTATTGATCACAAGCGAAAGCACCCTCCAACACGAGAACAAGAACCATGCCGAGTACGCAGCACCAAATGCTGCGAAAACAATGCTGTTGAGAAAAGGGTACGTGCAGAGCACCGTCTCGCCGCCGGACTCGTTGCCGAGAAACACCGACGTCTGCCGGAACAGCCCCGGCACGCGGTTCTCCAACGGGTTGAAGAAGATGAGAAAGCCTTGGAGGATCGCGATGGGTAGGCACGTGAGGAGCACGAACGAGATCGCCCACGCGTCGTTCGGTGTCTTGTTTTTAATTGATGCATTGAGGAGGAAGATGAGGGTGACGAGGAAAGCGGGTTCGAAGAATCCGAGGTTGAGGACGATGTGGACTTTGCAGAGGTTGGCTTGTTGGGAGGGCAAAAGAGGGTAAAGGTATTTCTGTCGGAAGAAGGGTAACCGGAGGAGTTCTGTTATGGCCCAAAGGAATATGAAAAACACCAAAAGGAACCGTACGGTCCAGAGCGAGTTGAAACCCTGTAAATATGTCAAGGATTTGGATTTGAAGCGTAGGTGGAAGATGAAGCACAAAGATAGCACCGATAGGATTATGAGCCCCGAGATGAAGGTTACGGTGGTGACGTCGAAAACTGAATTTACGAGTGGTAATGCAGGCATGAACAACATGGATCACTATATCTTTCGTATATATCTCTATAAATTGATTACCCCACCAAATTTTTCAACCGGAGATGATGGGGTTGCTGTCGGCGGCACTGACGGTGGAGAGAGAGTGAGATTAAGCATGGAAGGTTGGGGATTGATGGTTTAGGTTGTAAAGGCATAATATATATAGGGTGGTGCTTTGGTTTGATTGTTTTGGCCGGAAGGGACAGTGGGGGGAATTTAAGTTTTCTTCTTGTTGTCTCTCTCTCTCTTCTCTCTCTCCCCCACTATTCCCAACCTATGGAGAACAGCTGCAAAAGATTTGGGTTTTGAAAGGGATAGAGAGTATCAGATAGAGAGAGAGCTGATTTTTATTTTCTTTCCTTTTTGTTGTTGGTAAAGGGAGGGGGTGGCTTTGAAGTGTAATGAGAAGGATCCTTTAATTTCGGTCCTGTACGGTTATGGAGGACACCCTTGCCTTCTAATTATATTAATTATTATAAAGGGTCCTGTAACCTTATATTGGCTAATAGTATATATGGTGTGATATTATGATATTGATTTGGCTTATAATTGGTTTGTGTTGTTCTATTTTGTCCTTTTATATATGAAGATGAGATTTGATTGGTTTTCATTATTAAATGTTGTTGTCATCCTAATTGTGCCAATTTTTGCCACGCGTGGGCAGGGGGTATTTGTTTGTGTAATTACAGTTGTTATTTTTTTTTAATACCTTATTTATGATTTGGCAGGTTAATTTCAGTGGGTGTATGTATAGTAGTTAAAATCTCGATTTAAATCTGCGATTTTACGATTTTATGATTTTTTTCAATCAAAACGATTTTATCAAAATTTTAAATGCTTTTATGTTTTTATGATTTTTTTACGTTGAAATTTTATATTGTACGATTTTTTATCTTCTTTTCAATTTTAGATAGAATCCCGATTTTAATTAGGATGGTGTATGGTACGTGGGTTCTTTTGATTTGTTGTCTTAAATGAATTACAAAACGGATCTGAGGAGAAGATGAGGAAGGAAAATGAAATGACAACAATGCATGCTCTGTCTGGTTGTGTTGTGTCTGTCTCTAATCTCTATGCACAAAAGCTAATAATCAGATTCCGGAAGTTTACGAGAATATTAATTTGGACAGTGGAAAGTGAGTTGGATGTGCACCTGGAAAATTTCTTATGGTTTATAGCCTATATATGGAAAGGTTACCCTTACGTTGTGGAGAAAGTTTTGCATACACGGTATATACCATGCGGTTTTCAGTTAAAAAAAAAAACACAAATATAATTATTTAATAAAATTGTTCCGTAATTCTTAATAAAATGAAAGGAAAAGCACTACTTTTTTTTTTTAAAATTAAACCAACTCCATTAGATATTAACTTCACAAACACCTAATACTCATAAAAAGAAAAAAAGAAAAAGAAAACCTAACCAGCAGTTATTTTAATTCAAGCATAGTTTTTTGTTGAAACTTAGGGCCAATACTTAAAAAAATTGGTTAATTAATTAATATAAATATTTCAAATTGAGTGGCTGTCCGTCTTAAAAATTGCTGATCAATGGACTCAATTTCAATGTATATTAACCTTATGTGATGCAATTGGGTGTTTATGTCTTACAAAATTTTATTCATAAAATTTGTGTTAATTTTTACCAGATAAACAAATTATGTCTTCATGAAAAAATATTTTCTCAAAAAGGAGAATACTCGTTATCACACCTATATTTCAAAATAGAAACATTAAAAAACAAAAAACTGATTTAAAAATTACCAAATCGAAACATTATGAGTCCACTTTTGAAGTTCAAGTCATGATTATAACGCTACTTGTAAAATACATATATCACTATTAGAAAAGTTTTAATTTTCGATGAAAAATATTCCGTAAAAAATTAACAGCTTCAATATTGATGAAAAATGTATTCCATCGAAATTTTTGACGACAATTATATTCCGTTGAAAACTTTCGAAGGAAAATGAATTCCGTTAAAAACTTTTTAAAAAATATATGTTAAAAGAAATTATATTTGTGAATCTTTCAACAATAATCAAATTTCGTCGAAATTTTTTTACATAATTTTTTTTTTGTCAAAAATCTTATAAAAAAGAAATAATATTTATGAACTTTTCAATGGAAAACGAATTCCGTCGAAAATTTTTGCTTAAAATTCCTATTTATTTATTGAATCAAAATCTATATGAAAGATATTTTTTTTAAAAAATCAATTCAAATATTTTTGGTGAAATTTAACAAATTCTTTTAAAAACTAATTCAAATTTTTTGAAGGAAAACAAATTCTGACAAAGATTTTCCACGAAAAATATTCCGTTGAAGATTTTCAACAAAACAATTTTCGTATAATATTTTCAACGAAAAGAAATTCCGTCGAAATCAATTTCCGTTGAAAATTTTCCATGAAAATTAATTCTGTCGAAAAATAGATTATTAACGAAGAAAAATTCGACGACCTGAATTTCGTTGATAATATATGGTGAAGTTATATGAGACACAACTACTGTGAATGTAGGTACTATTAAGGTTTTTTTATTTTAATGGCTATCAGATGTTGTTAGTGATGAATTCTCTTGGTACTCCGGCCCCGTCACTCATCCAAGAGCACTTAATTTCATAAAAAAATTGAGGGTGGAGAGATTTGAACCCATAATGAGTGGCAAAGCAACTTCTAGGTCAGCTGGTGCCAAGGCACGAGCTAATTTTAAAAAATGGTATAGATTTTCTTTAAAAATTATAGTATAGCCTTAATACTGGTAGAGTTTTTAAAAATAATATAACATTGGCACTGGCTGAATTTTATCCGATGGATCTTTTGGCAGTGGCTGAGTTTTTCTTCTGGCTTCGCCACTGCCCATGATCCTTCGTCATGGAGGTTTAAATATTATGTAAAGTATCAATTCAACCCAAAAGCTTAAGTTGTTAAGTAGTGAACGCTATTAAGTAAAGGCTCATCAATAATTGTATGTTGTTATATATTTCTAACAAAATAAATGGTGATGTTACTTATATCGGACTCTAGTGTGTAAATTAATGAGTAATCAAGGGAAAACATTCCATATGAAAAAATGTATACTTGATGAAGTGTCTCTTGTATGTATAAATAAATATGTGATTTTGAAGTATTCAAGATTATGATTATGGAGAGGATTTTGACTAAAATTGTGTAATTAGTTCTGATCCTAATTATCCTAATGTAGAATATGTATATCATTGTTGGTAGACTGGTAGTTAAGATGCTCTCAAGGTTTATCGTGGGTCTAATATTTGAAAGGTGGGTTTTGATAATTTATTTGAAATTGTAAGTTTATACTCCAATTTTATAACGGGAACTTTTTTTTATGTATATTTTCTTGGAGTTTATCGTTTCTTCATCAAATTGAGATAAAATTATCTCTAACAATCTCAAAATTACATGGATTTGGGAGTTGAGGGAATTAATGAAGGATATTTTAAAAATTTTGTGTTTTTCTTGTTATATGAATTTTTACCAAAATATCATTTATTAATTCCTCTAATCCTAACACGACGTAGTTTTAGGTTGATGGAGATATGGCAGGGAGTAGGAGTAGGGGCGGTAAATAAACCAAAACCTGGCTCATGAAGGCCTAAGTTTACATGTCTAATATTGATTGTTAGAATCAGACTTGGACTTGTATAAAAGCTTGTTTAACAAAAAAGCCTTAGGCTCTAATTCAAAAGCTCGGCCTTAGAGTCTCTTAGGTTGACCTAGTTTACTAACTTTTTATTTTATTTAATATTTTTTATACTACTCATAATAGCCTCACTCTCTTCTCAACCCGTTTCACTCCATTTTATTGGTTAAACATATTTTTTTTAAGGGAAAAATGTTTGTCATTTTAAATGACAGAAAATTATGTCATTTTAAGAGAGATACAGACACAAAATTTGAATTTTAAATTAAAAAAAATCACCCACTTTCTCTCTCCCATGATTTCCGTTTTTCTGTGTCTATCTCTCTCCTAAAATGACATAACTTATGTCATTTAAAATTACAAACACCAAACCCTTTTTTCAATGATTTTGTTTTATATTATGTTGTTTGGGTATATATTGAATTTATGAATCTTTGTAGAATTATTAGCATTGTTGATTGTATATTCTATTTGGATAAATTCTTGTTATCTTATTTTTTTAACAGGTTAAATCAGGTTTTTTTTTGTATATAAATCATGCCACATATCGATAATTATATTCATAATAGGTAACAGGCTAGACCAAACTGACATATTTAAATATAAACTTAACATTTTAAAACCAAAGCCCGTTCTGACTCAATCCCTTAACACCCCCAGGGAGAAATCATAAACTTATTTTTTTATTATAAAGGATTTCTCTGTCTAATGAGGTTTTGAAGGCGTTGAAGTCAGCTATAACAAATTGTAATACTGCTTATCAACAAAAAAATAATAAAATATATTCGTTTATTTTCCTGTCATTATTTTATTTCTTAGATTTTATCTGTATCAAATGAAGGATAGCGTGTTTTCTCTTTATTGTAACTTCTATTTTTTGAATTGCATTATTTCGCAGACATGTGGTGTTCATTTACACTTATTGCCCGATGTGCATGTCCAAATCAAATTAGAAGTTACCCAAAATAACCCTAACTAATTAGTTTGTTACATTAGTCCACCCGATAGGGATGTTCGCGGTCTGGATTGGATCGGTTTGAACCAAAAAATCATTTGATCCAATCTCATCGGTTTGAATTTTTTTTCAGATCCGATCCGATCCGATCCAATTTTTTTCGATTTGGATTGGATTGATTTTCGGTTTTTTTAAAAAGCCTAAAACAGAATTTATAAAAATTATTTTTACCAAAAACAATTTTATCAAGGCCCTTAATTTTACCAAAATTGCCTCCACATGTAATATATAAGCAGAGCATACCTTAACAAAGTACAAAAAAGGCCCTTAGCTATGTGCTTAAATAAATATACCTGTCAGGCTCCAAGTAAGTTCAAAGTACAAAGAAGGCCAGTGACAAAATTACAAAACCTGACATTAACACAACATATTGTAACAAGTGAAGGGAATGACAAAGTCTGCATAAAAATACATCTAATTTTGACCAACAAAAAAGTAAACCCCCTTTTTTCCCTTAAAAGAATTTAACATATAGAATGACAGTTATAAATCTTGTGCTAATACTTGGGGTCCCCAATCCTTTGAGATAGAGCAATAAATTGTAGTTGTTCAGTGCCAAAATCTGCTACAATACTTTCACCCTTGGGAAAAAAAGAAGACAAAAAGGAATTAGAGACTTTAAAATGAAGTTTATCTAGAAATTATGACCAATGAAGCCAGAGTCATGAATGCAAAAATAATGCTCAAGTGAAAATCAATTAATCAAAAACCCAATAGAACTAGCACATAAAGTCTCTGATCTAAAATCAAATGTGTAAATGGCCTTTGCAATCCATAAGGTAATGAGGTACCAAGCTAATTTTGATATTACATAGAGGCCATTTCAACACAACAAAAGCACTTCAATATCCAGCTTTTGTTACTGTTAATTTGTAAGACAAGTCCTAAATGGCAGATTATAATGACACATTGACATATAACCTCATCAACTTACATCATCAACTTTTAATCAGAATCCTCACCAGAATCATCATCAACTTCAATATTTGGAGAAATATCTAAAATAATTATAATAAAATACTGTTAGTAACTTAGCAAGTAGAAAAATTAAAAAATTATACAAAATTAAAAAATTATACAAGTAGAATAAAATTAATTACCTATCTTCATCTTTATAAATTCTTCTATAAGCTCTTCTACATCATTGGAAAAAGGAGTGGACCGGAACCAATTTTGTGCACAAATTAATGCTTCAACTGTCTTTGGAGTAAGACTACTCCTGTAGTTGTTAAGAACTCTACCCCCAGTGCTGAATGCAGATTCTGAAGCAACTGTAGATACTAGCATAGCCAATACATCTTTAGCTACTAGACCAAGAGTAGGATATTTGCTAGAATTCACCTTCCACCAATTCAAGATATCAAATTTTTGAGTTCCTTTCTCTAGTGGTTCCATGAGATACAGGTCCACCTCATTTTTATTCAAGCTCTCACTCACAGTTATGTCCCTCTCAAATTCACTTGCAAATGAAGAGTTATCAAATGCTGCCAAATCAATGTCTTCTATCTCATGATCTTTGGTGGACAATCTAGAAAGATTATTTCCATGAAAATCTTTATAACTATGGAACATCTTGTTTAAAGTCTCCTTAACTCTAACACTTAAAAATTCTGCATTCTCCCTTTCATAAAGCTTCTCAAAACTCCATTCCACAAATCGTAATTTATATCAGGGATTAAGTATCACAACAATAAAAATCATCATGTTGATATTTCTAATGTTTCCCCAATATTTGTCATGCTTAGCTTTCATTTTTTCAGCCATGGGCCCAAGTAATAGATCCATACTCCTACTCCATGTCTTTAAGTTATTCAATATCATGCAAAACTCATGAAAATATTGAGAAGAAGTCACATATAAAGAACCAGACACTTTTTTAGTGACATCATGAAATTTTTTCAAAAATCTCACAAACACTCGAGCATTATCCCAATCCTCAGTATTTGGAATTCCACCTTGCATCATTGCATATTCAGCAACACGCTCTCCTAACCTTTTAAATGCCTTCTGAAACTTTAATGCACTTTCAAGCATAATATAAGTAGAGTTCCATCTAGTAGGAACATCTAATTGCACTATGCCACCCTCTTGTATCCTACAATCTTTTATACAAGTCTTGAATCTATCCATACGACTAGGGGAAGCACGCACAAATCTAACAGCATTTCTTATTTTAGTAATTGAAGCATGCAACTCTTTCAATCCATCATTGACAACAAGATTTAAAATATGAGCACAACATCTAACATGCAAATATTCACCTTTCAACGGATGTGCATTCCAATCCTCCATTCTAGCTTTCAAGTAAGCAATAGCAAGATCATTTGAGCTCGCATTGTCAACAATAATAGTGAAAACCTTCAAAATTCCCCAGCCTAGAAGACATTTCTCAATTTTTCTTCCAATAGTCTCACCCTTGTTTGTCCTTTTTTGGCTTCTCTGAAACTGGAACTGGAATGGTTTGACTTTGAGGCTCATTAGTTTCAGACGATGTCCTATTTATGGACTCAGAATCAGCATTTTCACTAATCACTCTATTGTTTTGTGCCTGCGCGTATATGAAATAAGATAATTAATAAACAGAGTTACACTAAAATTGAAAGATAAAACTTATGCTTTATAAGTAATTAAAACTTACTTCAAACATTGTTACTTGCTTCCTACTCAACAAAATAGCTTGCAACAGTGATGTAAATGACTAAATATTGTCAAATACCTGCATAATAATTAATAAGGATGAATACCTGGAAATCTAGACATTAAAAATTGCAAAAAGCAATGGGTAAAAAGATAAATATAAGCTAACAAATTTGCTAATATTCTTGCAGTAGTGTAGTAATTCAAAAGAGGATTGGTAATATAAGCTAACAAAGTTAATTCCAAAGTGCAAAGATCACCTTACGAAAAAGACCCTCAGACAGACTTCCTTCTTGTTGTTTGAGTCTTTCAATTTTCAACGCACACGAAGATTTGGATGGTACCAACAAGCAATCAGTTAAACATCCAGTGTCACTAAAGCTATTTACAATAGACTAAATGGGAAGATAGGCATCCCTAAAGCTATTTACAACTCAAAGCAACTTCATGCACGAGGAAGGAACAAAGTTCCCAACAAGCTTTCATTTGATAACATATCACCTAGTCTGGTTTCTTAACCTTTTTACAAGATCATCAGTATCATAAAATTATAAATCCATTCTAATTTAAACCAAAGGAAGGATCTTCTCATTTTAATTTCCAAGTTGTATTCATAGCACAGAAAACATTACATAGGCAAGGTCCCATCCATCAACAAGAAGCATCAAAATACTAACATCAAGGACCCAAACCAAAGACAATATGAAAAAGAATAAAAACAAAATCAAGTTGCATAGAGAAAAAATTATTTCAAAAAAATAAAATTTAAAAATAAAAAACTTGGGAAAAACATCCTCTGCGAAGCAAAAATTCGACAGTGGGAAGAACATCAAATCAGTCATGGAACCCGTCAAAAATCCGACACACGGAGCAAGAAAATAAAAATGACATTCGACAAAATCAAGCTGACATAGCGCAGTGAAATCATTGTTGGAAGAGAACATATAATAAGTGATATTTAAGAATAGACAAAGTTGCATACCCGTGGGAGAAGATAGCTTATGCTCACTTTCCTTTGCACAATTACAAACTGACCCGATCTTGAGCAACAGCAAACAACTACTTGTTAGATCTTGAGAACAAAACGGCAAAGAGAAGAATTAAAAAAAATAACAGAGAGATTTATCCATGTTAAAATGCAGTCAAAATCGTAAATAAATAAATAAAAGAGAGAATGAAATCTGTTTCCACGGGCTTGAAAAAAGCTGTTACGAAAACACGAAATTGCATGCTTTTATCAGTTGTTTCTATGTCCCCAGACTCCCCATATTGGGTCACACAAAAACAAACCCGTGAGACACAGAAAGTGAGACACAGGTTTTTTTTAAAAAAACTGTTATCAAAAAGTGACAGAAAATGGGAAAGAAAAAGATGGGCAGAGAAATGAGAAGCACGTACTGTGTTGTGGCGAGTGGCGAGTGGCGAGGAAAGGAAGGGATCGTCTACTCGTTCTCTGTGTCACAAGGAAGGAAGGAGTCGCCGACGGGCACTGGCGGAGGCAGGGCGGTACGAATCAGGGAAGGAGAAGGGGAAATATTGGATCGCAACTTTGCAAGACTGCAAGACCGATTGTCGATTAGGGATTTAGGGTGATTGCATATCAGTTGTTGACGGGTTAATGGGCCACCGGGTATTGATTTTATAATTTAAGAACAGGCCCAAGTATTGTGTAATACATTTATGTTATAAAAATATTGGATCGGTTTTCACCAATCACACCGAAAACCGATCCAATCCAGTCAAAAATTTTGGTTTTTTTTGGGTTTTTCGGTTCGATCACCGCGGATTGGATCGGTTGTTGAACACCCCTACCACCCGATGATCGATGGTACGATCATGCCTCCATATTACTGTAATTATTGAGGATCTACTACTATGCTCGTTATCAATCAAATCAAAGGAAAAAGTGTGTGTCATCTTAGAAGATGTAAAGTTGTGTCATTTAAAAAAAGAAAAAGAGATAGATAAAAGAGGAGAGAGAGTTGACAAAAAAAATAAATGTGTGGGTCCCACCTCTTTGTGAGAGTGAAAGGATATAAGTTGTGTCAGTTAAAAGGATAAACACTCTTCTCTGAATCAAATGTAGAATTTCGACAATGAGTGGTAATTAGAGGTGTGATCTGGATCATTTCACACGGGATTATAGGCCCAATTAGTGATTTAAATGATCCAAAAACTATTATTTAATAAGGAAGGAAATATGGTCATCTCGCATAATTTGGTCATTCTGCAACTACCTGACACACGGAGCTAGTTGCTCAGTCAATTGTTATTACCAACATTAACTGCTAAGGGCAACACCTCCCTCATGAGCCAATAACTCGACGATAGGTACCTACTTACCAATAAATCTACAAAGACTTAACTTAATTATAAGCATGCATCCCGTCCAAGAAATATCCTGTAACGACTACTACTGACCACCAATAGGAATAAATGCTGCCATAGCAAGAAGGTATAATTAGGATGATCATCTACTATAAATACAGAGATATTAAGCTTAGACATGATTATTTTCTCATCAATATTTGAACTCCTTGAATTCATTCAAAACTATTGAGCGTTGAAGTGACTTGCAGATATCTCACCATTCTCTCTTCAAGCTACCTCAAAGTACCAATCCTGGTGGGACAGTGGTCAAAGTGCCACTGTTGGAAAAAAAAAACAACAAAATGCCACGCCAACAGTAAATTTTGCCAAAATACCACATGGCATATTTCGTTACACTATGTAGCGAAATAAGTGTGCAAATATTTCACTACACGGTGTAGCGAAAGATGCCACGTCAGAACAAAAAATGCCACGTGTCAGACAGGGAGAATTTCGCTACACAGTGTAGCGAAATTCTCCCTGTCTGACACGTGGCATTTTTGGTTATGTGCATTCTGACGCGGCATATTTCGCTACACCGTGTAGCGAATTATTTGCACACATATTTCGCTACATAGTGTAGCGAAATATGTCACGTGGCATTTTGGCAAAATTTACTGTTGGCGTGGCATTTTGGTGTTTTTTTTCCAACAGTGGCACTGGCCACTGTTCCAATCCTGGCCTCAAACATCTCCCCAGCCAACTAGAAATTCAGCATCAACCCATCATCCAAAGTTCAACTCATTCATTCGAAATAGGCTGAATCAATACACCTTTCGTGAATTTGCATCTTTGGGACTTGAAATATGGTGTTATTTTTTTTGTTTTTTTAACAGGGTGGCGCAAATTCACATAGCTTTATGTGGAGTACACCTTTTACACATGACTAAAAAAATTAAAAATTCACGTGACCTAAATAATTCTATTTCAACAAATAGTTTTTTACATATTTTAATGAATCAATTATCTTTAAAAACTATTTTGGTCAAATGACCCTAAGAATTTTGTTACTTGAGAAAGATGATGTATTTCTCTTGTGATGTTGATTTGCAAGACTTATTAACTAATGAACAGGAATATAGGATATGAGAATGCGTTAATTAAGTTAATGATATATATAATGAATTGAAAAATACAATTAAAACAAAATGTCGGCAACCATGTTTTAAACACCCCAACCAAATCTTGCTAAAAAACAAAGTTAGATCTAGGGGTGTATTGGATTAAGATTTTTAAAGATTTTTTTGAAATACAAAATCTTATAGATTTTAAAAGACTATTTAGAATTCGAGGGACTTTAAAGACTTTTTTTAAAACAAAAAATTACAATCAAAATTTCATAAGATTAGATTTTAATAGAATTTATAAAATTTGAAAGGACAATATGGATTTTTAAGATTTTAAAAAAAATATATGAATTTTTAACAAACATTGAAAATTATAAGAGTCAACTAAAAAAACAAAGAAATGCAATGATATTAATAAAAAAAAGTAAAACATAATATAATTTTCTCAATCAGTAAAACCTAATATAATTTTTAACAAACATTCAAAATTACTAAGCAACAGCTCTCCACATATCTAAAGTTATACTAGTCCTCTACACATTAACATCTTTTCGTTTCTGCTCTTAGGTTGATTAATGGGTTAAAAATTATATTCTTCATTAACTGATGATACTGAAGATGAAGATGTATCTATTGATTCAATTGGAAATTCATCTGAACGACATTCTTTGTGAAGAAAGTTGTGTAATGCTACACATGATAACACAAGCTCTACTTGTGTTTTAAATGGAAATAGAGGTGCTGACTCAAAATTGTGAACCGTGATTTAGAAATGCCAAATATCCTCTTAATTACATTTTTCAATGATGCATGACGAAGATTGAACAATTCATTTACATTTTGAGAGTCATTACCAAGACATGTAAAATCTTGCAGATGATATCGTACACCTCAAAATGGAGCTAAAAATTGGCGTCGATTGGGAAATCCATTAGGAAATATTTACCTAATTATATATACAATACATATAAAATTAGCATGAAAAATAAAACAAATATTTGTTATTTAAAAAATAAATACTTGCCTTGAGGCACTTCAAGTCTATTCCTCCTTGTTAAAGCATCAGTTAGTAGTCTGGAATCATGAGCTGAACCCTCCCATCCACTAAGAACATACATGAATTCCAAATCAAAGTTACAAGCTGCTAATACATTTTGTGAAATCTTTCCATGACGATTATGATAAGTGCTTACATCATGTCCCTTCATCATTGCAGGAATATGTGTAACATCAATAGAACCAACCAATGCAATCCTAAAATTATTCATATATAACAATAATTATATTAATGAAAAATACGTATTATAATAATGACAATTATAATATAATATTGTTGTGATTAGATAATTATCATGTACCTTGAAATTAAATAAGATTCATAGTTCTCTTTCTCTTTGCCTTTTCCTTTCTTATTTCCTTGTTGTTAATCCCCCATTTACTATAATAAAATTAAAACTAGACAATAATTAAAAAATTTAAATTAGATTAATATCAACACAATTTAAAAACAGGTTTATCCAAATGAGTAAAGCAAACAATGTTAGATAGTTCAATCAAGTTTACCAAAAAAAAAAAGTTGAATTAACAAACAAAAAAAGGATTGAATAAACTAATGATTATGTAGAAAAAAAAAACACATGCTTACAAAAACAGAGCACATATATTGTTGTCTCCAATTGAGATCAGATACATATACAAATTGCAAACGATGCTCGTTAAATATATATATATATATATATATATATATATATATATATGTTATCAAAAAAAATATATATATATATATATATATTATATATATATATAGGCTTATTGTTTATCAAGCTGCTTGAGATAATCTTATCTCCGGCTACTAAATCAAAACCGTACAAAGATGGATCAATGGTGATAAATGAAGAGAGAAAAAGGAAATCATAACCACTCAAAGGTGAATCAATTAATATAAGGAAATAAATAAATAAAATGACGTAGTTTTGAGGTAACCGGAGATAAACTTATCTCAAGCTGCTTGAGAAATATTTTTCCACACACACACACACACACATATATATATATATAGGCAGGATATTCTTACACTGGTGTAAGAGTTATAAGTCTTACACTCAATCTTGATCATTGATCCACTTGTATCCAATGGCTCGCGTTACTAAAAAATTAGAGCCCTTAGATATAATTGGGATCAACGGTCACGATTGAGAGTGTAACTTACACTAGTGTAAAATAATCCTAACCCTGTTATCAAAAAAAAAAAAAAAAAAAAATCCTAACCCTATATACTAGGAAGCACCGACACTTCAATAACTTTGGCGTGTCGTGTCCGACACTTTCCGACACTCCTCGACACTTCAACACGCGTTATAGAAATTCAAAAAATGTTCAAAGGTTGCGTTACGTTAAGTTTTTAGTTCCAACTATTAGATTCGTTGGATTACGATTATCATTTTATTGAGTTTAATATAAATATATGGAATATCTTATGTTTCTTTGCAAAATTGATGAATATTAGAAGTTTAGTTTTATTTTTTATTAAATTATTGAATATTAAATATAATATACACTACATAAATTAAAAATATTATTTAATATCAAAACGTGTCCTAACGTGTCCCGTGTCGGTGTCGGTGCTACATAGCCTATATATATATAGGTAGGATCCTTTGACACCAGTGTCAAATTTGAAATTTGACACCGCATCTGAGAGCCATTAGATCAAAAAAGATCAATGACTCTGATTTGTAAGCATGTGACATCATTGATCTTTTTTGATCTAATGGCTCTCAGATGAGGTGTCAAATGATCCTACCTCATATATATATGATAGAGCTTGCCATCGGAATATTAGGATTTTTAATATGTATCATTGACAAACACGAAAAAATATTAGGATTTTCTGCTCACTATAATTCAAACAATCTTCTATATATATATAAAGGAGAGTTCACTGCTGGAAATTTTTGCCAAGTGTCACTCCCTGGTTAATTCTACAATTTGGTTATATAAAAACTTTCTTTATTGGGTAAACTGGAAAAAAAAACTTTTTTAAAAATTGAATTTTAATTTTTAATCGAATAATAGTTGCAAACAAGGCATTGAATGTCCCACTGCCCATCACATTGGTATCCAAAAAAAAATCAGCTGTTTTAATTGCTTTTTATGTTGGAATTGGTCATCTCATCTGAAATTCGAAATTTTAAATGGTTTATCAATTAAATTTCGAAATTATGTATTTATTTTGCACAATCTGAAATTCGAAATTTTAAATTCAATAAAAAGAAAACTCTTTTCACGGACATGCATTCACGATCTCTATTCATGGAGATCAATAGAAACAAAAACAAATTTCACAATTGTTGAAGACCTGATCGTCATTCAATTCACAATTTCGTTATGGTTATTTTTTTAAAAAAACTCTTTTAAAAATTGAATTTTAATTTTTAAATCGAATAATAGTTGCAGACAAGGCATTGATTGTCCCACTGCCCATAACATTGGTATCCAAAAAGAAATCAGCTGTTTTAATTGCTTTTTATGTTGAAATTGGTCATCTGATCTAATTTTCGAAATTTAAAATGGTTTAAAATTTTGAATTTAAATATGGATGGTTGGAAAAGAATTTCTTTTAAAAATCAAATTTTAATTTTTAAATCGAATAATTAAATGACCATTTGTGGTGGCAGACATAAAAGAATAATTAATTAATAAATATGGTTTTGAAATTCGAAATTTAATTGGATAATCAGGTGTTTTAATTGCTTTTTATGTTGGAATTGGTTGTCTGATCTAAAATTCGAAATTTGAAATGGTTTAAAATTTTTAATTTAAATATGGATGATGGGAAAAGAATATCTTTTAAAAATCGAATTTTAATCTTTAAATCGAATAATTTAATGACCATTTGTGGTGGCAGTCAAGGTATTTAATGTCCCACTACCCATCACATTGGTATCCAAAAAGAAAACAGCTGTTTTAATTGCTTCTTACGTTGGAATTGATCATCTCATCTGAAATTCGAAATTTTAAATGGTTTATCAATTAAATTTCGAAATTATGTATTTATTTTGCACAATCTGAAATTCGAAATTTTAAATTCAATAAAAAGAAAAACTCTTTTTTTTTTTTTTTTGATAACAGAAAAACTCTTTTCACGGACATGCATTCACGATCTCTATTCATGGAGATCAATAGAAACAAAAACAAATTTCACAATTGTTGAAGACCTGATTGTCATTCAATTCACAATTTCGTATGGTTATTTTTTAAATAATATATACACAATAATGATATAACAAAGACATTATCTTTGTTATATATTTGATTCAAATATCATAACAATCAAGAGAGCTGACAGACAAAATAAATTAGATAATCAGGTGTTTTAATTGCTTTTTATATTGGAATTGGTCGTCTGATCTGAAATTCGAAATTTGAAATGGTTTAAAATTTTGAATTTAAATATAGATGGTGGGAAAAGAATTTCTTTTAAAAATTGAATTTTAATTTTTAAATTGAATAATTAAATGACCGTTTGTGGTGGCAGATATAAAAGAATATAAAATTAATAAATATGATTTTGAAATTCGAAATTTTAATTGGATAATCAAGTGTTTTAATTGTTTTTTATGTTGGAATTGGTCGTCTGATCTGAAATTCAAAATTTGAAATGGTTTAAAATTTTGAATTTAAATATGGATGGTGGGAAAAGAAATTCTTTTAAAAATCGAATTTTATGTTATCCAAAAAAAAAAATTCGAATTTTAATCTTTAAATCGAATAATTAAAAGTTACACGTTTATGTCATACGAACAAACCGATTTTCTTATTAATTCGTTTACGGGACAAACAAATCGATTTTTTTTTTCTCCGTGCATCGCACGGGTAATCAACTAGTATACAAAACAAGAAGGTTGATGAAGAATGTATGTGGTAAGCTCATTAGTTCAATTTCAAATTGAAGACACATACATGTTTATCGTCAACTCTATAGTCTATACAACTCTAGTAAAAAATAATAATGAAGCACATAATTAATCATGAAGGAGGAATTTCAAAACCTGAGAAAATATATGAGAGTAAAAAAAAACATACCTTGCCTTTGGGAAAATGCTAGAGTAGATTGTGAGACACTGCAATAGAGAAATCTCAATAAATTCTAGGGGTTAGGGTGAGATTGTGAAAGAGACATCTTATTTATATTTTTTACTAAAAAATCTTACCAAATCTACACTAATAGAAAATCTATTAAAATCTTCAGATTTTTGAATACACAAGATTGTTTTTTCTTTATTTAAAATTCTGATTGAATACCAATGGATTTGGACGGACTCTAAAATAATCTTTTAAAATCCTAATCGTATACACCCTGACTTTTTTTTTCAATATTTTAGAATCCTAATTGAATACCAATAAAATTTTTTATCTAATTAAAATCTTTTGAAATCACAGTTGAATACCTCCCGGGGGGGGATAAGGGAAAGTGAAATCGCGGTATGATTCTGCCAACAACTTAACAGGCAATGGACATATAACCTACATTTCCAGTGATCACTTTCTGCTCCACCCATTAACATATACAATTTTTTCTTAAATTTCTTCTTTTCCTTTGTCCGTGTATTGCGCACCTGCATCCCACTAGTGATAATAAAAATATTGATAATTTTTGTTTTTTAGTCCTTCCTAACTATCATGCACTGTGGTCCAAGTCGAAGGAAGTAAATAATGAAAAAGTTAATTATGTAACTTCCACTCTTCCAATAAAAATTTCCCATTTTTCTTAAAAAAAAAAAGGAGAGAGATTAACATAAATTCGCCATCTCGCTGGACTTGAAAATATATTTTATCTAATTTAAATGTTTTACTGAATTTGGAAATCAAGAATAAGTTTATTAAAATGACGCTATAGTTTGATTTCTGAAAGCTAGTTTAAAAGCAAACACGAATTGGGTAAACAAAGTAATTGCTTCATTTGCTTGTTTGGGCTGGGGAATGTAAGAGATCAAAGAAAGAGTATCTTTATGCAGATAAGAGAAATAAAAGAACGGCTTTTGGGACCTCACATTGAGCTTCTTCTTACTACTAGAAAAAACTAGTATAGCGACGGAATTGCTATGGAAATTCCGTCGTTATACAGGTTTTTTCTAGTAGTAATTATACATGGCTATGGGGCTTTTTCTTAATAACTAAGGAAGCAATCAGCTTCTTTATTCAGGTTTGGATGCAGTGTACAGCCGCAGCAGCATGATCTTATTTTGAGGAAGAGCTGAGAATGCAGAAAAGCAACTAAAGGGAGAAAGAACGGTCAAAGGGATTGTCACAAATCAGAAAGTTATTTTTCTTTACATTACATAGATACACAATAGAATTAGTTATAAAATGAAAACCTGTATCTCAATTAGCTGATCGATGGAGTAAAAGTTACTTGTTACTGGTCTTATATGCACGTGTTAAATCAAAAGTTTGATTTTTTTTTTTAAGAAATATTATTTCTTATATTATCTGAGATAATTTGTTTGTGTGGGTAAGACTCACTTATTATTTTCTCTCATTTTTTCTTAGTGAATTCTATCAATTTTTTTGTGTGTTGCATGAGATAAATTATCTAATGCAATATGAGAATGAGAAACAGTATTCCCTTTTTTTTCATATATAATATATGCATGGTACAATATCTTTTAACCTAACATTCCCGAATTTCACAAACCACGTTAACGTGAGTCAAATTGAGTGGATTCACTTAGAGAGTCAAGAATAAACTCCTCTTTTTTCTTGTTTTACAATAATCGAGTTTCAAACGCTACTTTAATAAATTGAGTTTTTGTTTAATGTAAAGAACCAATTCAACCCAAAAGCTTAAGTTATTGGGTGAGGCTACATTAATGATTTTATATATCTCAACACGCCCCCTCACACGAGAGCCCACTGGGCTTGAAGGGTGGACACTGTACAGACCCATCTATCCGTGCAAAGAAAGAAATTCCACTAGAAATAAAGTGAGGGGCGGCGAGATTCAAACCCGGGACACGAGGCTCTAATACCATGTAAAGAACCAATTCAACCCAAAAGCTTAAGCTATTGGGTGAGGCTACATTAATGATATTATATATCTCAACATTTACAAAAAATATATATTTAAATTGAGTTCTTTTATCATTCAAAACAACGAGCATTGGTTGAATGTTGCAATTTAAACTAAGATTTAAATAATAAGATATTGATTATTATATTTTCTCATATTTAGATTGTGATCCCTAATATCTTCATGGGTTTTATACATATCATGTTGCATGACATTCTTAGTGTCATGTTACTCTCATATGACAAATGAGACCCGCCTTGTTTTTTTTTCTTTTTGAGTGAGACCCATATCAAATGTATTAGAGTAACATGGTGCTAAAAATGTCCTACAACATAACATATATAAAACCTTATCTTAATAAGTAAATATTATAGATATCAATCCTTTTGTATAAATCAGAGAAACTATTGAAACTAAAATTTAAATAAATAAAAAATATAGGAAATGATATTTTACCGCTAAGGTCAAAATTAAAATAAGTAAAAATATAATGACCAACTAATATCAAAAGAAAAGAAAAAAACTATATGTTAATTAAACAGTGTAGGGAACCAACTTTTGAATGTACATGCCACAGAGTCATCGCTAAGTAACTCCCTAACAGTGCTTACTCAAACCATGAAGAAAACTTTCTCTTTAGGATAACCTGAATTCGCGCTGATAATCTTTCTTCTTTTGCAACACTTTCCTTGTAAAAAAGTTTCTTTGTTTGGTGAAATGACCCGACATATTGAAGTTGCCTTTCGTTTTTCATTTTCTTCATATTTTATAATTAATATGTCTCTGTGTCCTGACAATATATATGACATGTTTGGAAAATAATTGCTATATATATATCTATATTTACTGCTGAAAGATAATTAAGTTCATATCAATGTAAGGCTCTGATTAACTTAATTAGATGTATAACTTAGAATCAAATATATTCAAAATTAACAAGAATTAATTTGGCATGAGCCAAAGGGAATATATTTAGTAGAAGATAAAATATACATAAAGAAAGACATAAAGAGAGATTCAAAAGAAGGATTTTCAAAAGACAGCAGAAAGACGTCTCCTTTTATAAAGAAAGAAAAGATAGCAATAAAATAGAATCTATTCTACAGAATAATTTGTCACACTATATGCTCCAACTTACTATCCTTCTCCATCAATGTCTTCCACTCAAAAGGAACTTATTACTGAAAATGATGAAATTAAAAAATTGAAAGAGATCATGACAAAGAACAATAATTGAATAATTGGTAAAGCTGAGACGACGGTGGAGATCCACAAGGCATGCAGGTCTGGAACATAAATCTACCCACACCCCACAAACAAAAGAAGCAAAATTTGAAAATCAACAGATTATCATACAGTATTTGATTTTATGTGTTGGAGATTATTTTAAAAGAAATTTTCCATTTCGATAGATCACTTTTCTTTGATCTATACATATATCAAGGGGAGAAGAGCTATCATGTATAGGTGCATATGCTCACTATTCTACACATACCTTAAAAGTCTAAACCCTAAGAAACTAGGGTAAAGGATGATGAACAGATCCTATATATATATATATATAGACATATAGGAAATCCTGAAACCCATCATTTGAAATTCAGATCCAATGATGGAACACAGCCAACAATAGAAGGATACATGGTACACTGAAACTGAAACAACAAATGATAACTACCTTTTTTCACCTCTGCTGAAGACAAAGGGCATGTGCTGTCAAATATTTTCATCATTACACGGATCAACAACTAAATCACACACCATATATCACCACAACACTAAAAAGGGAAGAAAATAAATAATATAATTATGATAACTAACCTCAGAGAGAAGAGAAGTCAGAAGAGCACCTATTTGATGAGTTGGTTTAGATGGAAGCTGTGATTGAGGGGAATGAAGCCTGGTCCGAGGAGACACTAAATTAACTCATGAACAGAAAGACAATAATAATATTATTAAATCTGAATCTGATGATGTTTTGTAAATATGGGGTTTCTTGTGAAGTAACATCTTCTTGGACCAGACAGCATTCCCCACAAAAGATGAAAGCTTCCCGATCTTTGTTCAAATCAGTCTGATCTGACCTTGCGATGGATTCTGTTCTCAACAAAATAAGATGGTTATGGTTTTGGGTTTGTGTTGGTTCAATAATTCTGATCTCAAAAGAAGGCAACATCTTCCTTTGAGGAATGAAACGAAAATTGGGTTTCGCGGTATATGAGGAAGTGCAATGATGAAGATAATCATTTGGTTTTACTAGAAAGTAAAAGTAACACAGAGAGAGAGAGAGAGAGAATAGGGAATGGGGAATGGGGTCTGGCGGTCATGGTCATTTCTGGAACCCAGCTGTAGTTGTTGGGAGAGAGTTAAAGCTGCCTCTCCTCTTATTACGTGTCTGTTTCATTTATTTATGTTTTAGGAGGGGGAGAGAGAGTCATACAATACAATGGAAGCAGTAGGATTCTCATTAGATTCATGTTTTAAATCGTTAAAAGTAAAACTTATTAAATATGACTGTTATATGTTAATTATGTCATCTTGGATAATACAATAATCAATGCGGAATGGTGGTGTGTGCATGTAACATTTTATGTTGATAACTTGATATTACCCAAAGAAAAGTGACGTGTATAAATATAGGATAAATAATTTTACTTATTTTTTATTTTTTCATGTCTACCTTACCTGTCAATTTCTAACATATTTAGATTCTAATCTAACGATGTTAGAGAGTAGTAGACAAAGTAGGCATGAAAAAAAAGTAGATAGAATAACATATCCTTATGAATATATACAAAAGCAAAAAAATCTTTATCATTTCAAAAGATATAATTTTATGTTATTTTAAATAAAATTACCATATTTTTATATATATTTGTTGATGTTTTTATTTTTCTCTTTTACAGAATTAGGAGGTGAGTAAAAGAAAGAATATAATGGATAAAAGAAAATGTAAAAATTCAATAAATATTCATCAAAACATTGTTATTTCGCTTAAAATGATATAATGTTGTGTCCTTTAAAATAACAAATATTTTTTTTTATATTATATATATATATATATATATATGAAGTAGGATCATTTGATATCAGTGTCAAATTTTAAATTTGACACCTCATCTGAGAGCCGTTAGATCAAAAAAGATCAACGGTGTCACATGCTTGCAAATTAGAGTCGTTGATCTTTTTTGATCTAACGGCTCTCAGATGAGGTGTCAAATCTGAAATTTGACACTGGTGTCAAAGAATCCTACCTATATATATATATATATATATATATATATGGGGCATGATATTCTTACACTAGTGTAAGAGTTAGAAGTCTTACACTCAATCTTGACCATTGATTTACTTGTATCCAATGACTCATATTACTAAAAAATTTGAGCCCTTAGATATAAGTGGGATCAGTGGACAAGATTAAAAGTGTAACTAACACTGGTATAAAATGATCCTGACCTTATATATATATATATATATATATATATATATATATATATATATATATATATATATATATATATATATATATATATATATATATATATATATCTATACATTATGAGGTCCTAGTTTGATACCAATTTATTAATTTTCGAGCTCAAATTGCTTGACAAGTTGACAACTTTACTTATATTTCAATAAAAAATGTATTCAAATATTATACCCTCTATCTTATAAAAATAACATAAGATCAAGGGACGTGTACTATCTAATTTTCATAAAACAATATTACTCTGATATACACAAAAAAAAAAAAAACAATATTACTCTCAAAGCATCAATCAATGGTACAAAAATAATAATAAAGAATGCGCAAATCAGTGGATAAACATGCAAATATTAACTTGTTAGCTTTATCAATCATCCAATGACCTACACAAGTTGTTTTAGGCATTACTTTTTTTATTAATACTACTTATATATGCCATATAATATTTATTCTGTTTTACATTATAAATTTATTAAAAAGGACTTTAAATGTTTTACATTGTTTATATGTAATATAACTGAATAATTCTGCATGCTGGTATGTTTCTTTCAAATTTTTAATAAATTATTTATAAGATTAATATTTCTCATATTGCAAAAGATAAAACTATCTTCTACACATACATAAAATCTCACATATTTTCATGTGTAAATTCTCTTTTATAATATGAAAAACACTAATTTCATTATTTATTATATTAAAAGGTTGTAATAATGCTCTTGATTTCTTGCATGCCCTCGTTAGAGGCTTTGCTCGGTTTACTGGCTAACGGGGAACCTTCAAACTCTTGTAACTTCCTTGTACTAAAAAAAAAAAAACTCTTGTAACTTCCAACAGTGCCAAGTAAGATTAAGCTGTTTATTTCGAAGTATGTGCATCATCGATTGCAAATAGAGTTCATTTGAAATAATGTAGTAAAAAATTAATTTAACTCAAAAATTTAAGTATATTATACGAGAGCCTATTAAATTTAAAAGATGAATGATACATTAGACTCAACTTATCTGTATTAAGAAATTTTATAATATTTAATTATTTTTACTAGTAAAGTAGGGCGGTGATAATTAAATTTGTGACCATTTAATTATTGAGACTTTTTTTATATAAGTGAAAATTGAACACATAACTAAATACAAACTTCTTAAATCTCTTACCACTAAACTAATTCAAGTGGCTTAGTGATGGATACATATAAATAATCAATTTAATTCAAAAATTTAAGCTGATAAATAAAGTTACATCAATAATTTTATATTATGTTTCTCTTTACAAATGTATTCTACTTATTGATGTCCAATTTTTGGTTCAGCGGATGCTGAGCCTTTCGCTACAAGAAAAAAAAAAAAAAAAAAACTTTGGAATAAAAAAATTGCATCAGAAATTTTGTTTGAAATTCTGTCACGATTTTATTGTACGATAAAATTTACAACAAAAATATTCTATCACGATTTTATCCTCATGTATCAAAAAAATAAAAAATCATATCAACCTCGTTCATTGTTGCATAAAATAAAAGTTTACAAAGTTTTAAAAAATGAAAAAAAAAATACATAATAACTAAAATTAATACATAATCGAAGCAAGCAGACCCTTGGTGAAGACCCAAAAGCCATATGCCATATTTTGTGCCCCCTTAAAAGAGCCCCTAAACCTAAACAACGTTCTTGTATTTATAGTGCAAGCCCACTAGTTTCAGGTTAATCCAATTTCTTTATATAAGTTGTTATGAGCCTAGCCAGTCATAAAGGAACATCAAATCATTGGCCCATTATTGGTACTGTAGCCCACAAAGAAGACCAATTATTGGTGTTGGTTTCTTATGACAATAACCCCATCGATGTTCCAGAAAGGCGGAATCATTGAAAATGCCGAATCATAGAAGGATCATTTAAGATCCAAGCAAAAATATTATTAGGGTTTAATATTTCTTCTATCGTAAACATAAGATAATTTTATCTGTTACATATATATAAAAGTGAAATTCATTTTTTGTTTCTCTTCTTTTTACATGATTCCACTCACTCTCATGTATTATATAGAAAATAAAATTATCTTATCTTTATATGAGAAATATTACTCCCATTTTTTAAAAATTAGTTTGGATCATCCTCTATCCATGAATGACTATATTTAATTCCGACACATAAATAAGCAAATAACGAAAACATCAGAAGAAAAAAAAAATGCAAATAACTAAATTTTGAAATTCATGATAGTAAATCACTTAATATAATAATTATAAAAAAATATCATCTAAATGTAATTCAAATGATTGAGTTTGGATTTCAATATTAAACATTATATATTTAAATAGTGGTAATAACTCTTTAAAATAAAAAAATAAAAATTCACAAAGTTGTTTTGTATCAACGATAATGCGACAAATTAAAATCACTTGTTCTTATATGATACCAAAACGGAAGTTCTTTAAGCAAATGATTCTGATAAACTTACTTTTGTTAGCGTTAATGCCTTTAACTTTGATCATCTCATCGTTAATAGCTTACAAGTGTTCATTCATGGTTGTATGCTCAACACCAAATCACCAATTAGACATTGACTCAAATAATTTGTTTATTAGGTATCTCTAACAGTATTTACGAGAAATTAATTCTTTAAAAAATTGTTACGACAGGTTACTTATTAGGATATCCTCCTAACAACAACTATCTCTAGCATTCAAATTTTGGATGATTTATTTATTGTTGTTCCCAACCCTCATAGACTTAATTAGTCTAAAACAAGTTTATAAGTGTTTACCCATTGAACTACCTAGTTTAAAAAGGAACCAACTAGTTATCACTAATAGCTAATGACGATGAGAAACATCACAATTTCAAGTTGGCCTGCTACTGAGACGACAGAGATGGCCTGTCAAGAACGTAGAGGAGGTAGGATGGACAGTTGGTCAGATCTAGTATGGATCGTACATGGACGGTAGTTGGAATCGGTGGCTCTCCTAACATATCACATGTGATTCCTACGCCAATCTTAATTTTCTCGGTTAACTTTGATAAAGATGTGCAAAATAACCAAAAAATTAAACTGAATTGTGAATTGAATTGAATTGAACTGAATTAAAAATAATTAGTTTTTAAAGAATCAGTTCATGAACTGAACTAGTTTTTAAAGACAGTTCAAGAACCAAATTACTTTCGAACCGAACCAATTTTTATTATTTTATTTCTTTAATTTTTTAATTTTTCTTTTCTTTTTAAAATAGGATCGTTCCGAACCAGTTCCAAACTGAACCGAACCGTTCTAACCGAATCGATTTTGAATTGAACTGAATTATTTAAATCAATTCAATTCAATTTTTCAAAAATTTCAGTTCAATTCAACCGATACATACTCCTCAACCTTGATTCTTTTAACAATCATTAGACGAATCTAACTCAACCTACTAATGATTGGAAGACCAATCACTTCATTTTGGACTTTGAGGCACCTAATACCTAACTTTGCTTATGAATTGGTTTGAGGCCCACCCAATTGGCACAAATGGCTCCTTGACACCTATCATGTTCTCAAAAGCATGAGAACCCCATA
This sequence comes from Gastrolobium bilobum, assembly GCF_033153095.1. Classification (NCBI taxonomy): domain Eukaryota; kingdom Viridiplantae; phylum Streptophyta; class Magnoliopsida; order Fabales; family Fabaceae; genus Gastrolobium; species Gastrolobium bilobum. The sequence continues at coordinate 164,596 of NW_026896861.1, read as the reverse complement.
GCCGTAAAGATTTCAATAGCTTGACGTTTACAAGAAGACCAACTTGTGGGATAATTCATACTTACCCAAACGGAAAGCAAGGCTAATCATGGCCGTTTGAAGACAAAAATGGTGTCATTTTCACTAAGAAATAAAAGTTGGCATGGATGTGGGGAATGCTTCTCTCCCCCACGTGTTTCCTAGCAGAAATATATATATATATAAGTGCATTAGGATGCCCAGATTCCTGGACTTAGACTAGATACAATTGTACTCTTCCCTTTGCCATTTGGTATTCTTTAGCTATGGTCACATTACATAATTTGTGTTTTGATTTTTTGACCATATAACTCCCTTACATGTGTTCTTTGGACACTTCAATCTATTCCCATGTTAAAGTGTTAATCCCCTTCTCCAAGACATTGGCATTCTTGGACTTTCCGAGATGCAAAGAATGAGTAGGCTTTCCTGATCTGGAATTGCTTCTCAAAATGTTCCAAGAGTAAAACACTCTCACTTTGAGTGCAATTATGACCTCTAGTATTGGGGCATCTCAACTTTTTGATCCAAGAGTTTTGCTTTGCTTGTATGCACGAGACACTTCACCAAACATCAACCCAAACATAGACAAGCCAATCTGCAATTGCCAGTAGTAGTGGACAGAGCTTAATCAAGCCAACCTAAAACATGCTAAAGCTTAATCTGATAAGGACTTGTAGACTTATTTTTGCTATAAAACAAAACCAGGAATTAAGTGGTTTTCATATGGCCAACTAGTATGATTGGCAACAAATGTAAAAACTCTCTTTATGTGATTTAACTCCATGATGTGGCAATATTTTGTCTGTATTAGGCGACATCTTTTGACCCTTATCTTGTGTGTGATGGAAGCTCTACAGTATTAAATGATTCCCATCTCATCTTATCTTCTTATCTAACTGAGTGACTGACAGAAATGAGAAAATTGATTACAGCATATATAGCTTATTCACTGCTTTTATTGCTAATAGTAGTGGTATAGCTAACTGCCTCCATTTTTTTACATATAAAAAAGGTTGCTAATACTGCTACAATCATCGAATCTGAACTAGCATTTTAAAGGAGAACAAATATATTTTTTTGAGTCTTGTCTAACTAAGCTCTTAAACTTTGTGGACTTATTATACATATTTATGATAAGGAATTGAAGCCATTTTTCTACCTTTCTCTTCTCTACGTTAATATAGCTCATGAACTACGAAAAACAATTCCTTCATTTGCCTTCAAGCACTTGTATAGATTAGCATTTGAATAGGCCATCAATTGTGTTAAGCAGTTGCCCTTTTACTAATTACCTTTGCCATCAACTGTGTCAATCAAACAAATTATATTTCTGGTCACAGTTTGTATGAATTCTGTGATCTTCAGCTAACCAACCAACTTCAGAAAGCAACCTAAAGAATAATGACATGGGATAAGAAATTCTTGTCAACAGATCCAAACAACAACGGAGAAATAGGTCCACTATTGACAGAAACATCAGTCCTTCAATAACAATCAAATAATGTAACATCCTATTTCTGCTACGGTCGATTTTTGTCAGCCATTTAGTGAAAGTAACTGAGTTGAATTATCATACTGATGTGCCTTCCAAGTTGTTGTTTTTCTCCCTTTTTCTTCTATTAACTTTCAAGGAAATAATTAGCCTCAAACGTATTGCATATCCATGTGGACCTTGATTGCGTCAGTTTCTAAGTTGTTGACTATTCTCTCTATTCTTGTCAGTTTTATTTCTTGAGCTCTACAACATTATAACCAAAGCTTTTAAATATATGAATGTTTATAGTTATTTTAGATGATTACTTGACTAACTTTTATTTTAATTTTTGAAAAAGTAAGTTCACATGCTTATACAAGCAAGACGACATCATTAAATGTTAATAGATGCCAGTGTATCAACAAGGTACCAATGTTATGCCAAAAGTTGAAAAAAGTTAAAATTCCAAGTAATGACAAAGCCATATAATTAGAAAGACTACTTGTTGTAAAGAATCACTTCAACCCAAAACTTTAAAGTGTTGGGTGAAGACTTTTTTAATGATTTATATTATTCTCTAACACACACCCTCACGCAAGAGTCATTTCGACTAAAAGCGTGGATATTGCACAGGTCCAATTTTTGCTTTATCTTTTGTGCTTTTTATTTTAATTCCACTTTAAAGTGAAGAGCGGTGAGGATCGAACTTGTGACCTTATAATCACTCAAGCTCTGATACCATGTAAAGAATCACTTTAACTCAAAACCTTAAGGTGTTGGGTGAGGGCCTTTTTAATGATTTATATTATTATCTAACACTTATCAATTTTATTCTTCTCTGAATCCTATAGATTTTCCAGAAAGATATAGAGTTAGTATAAAGATGGATGTTAGTATTTAAGTTCCTAAAATGTATATTTCATTGATCAAATTAGTCCCTTTTATCTTTGAATATATATATTACAATAATTGATGTAGTAAATTCTTACGTCTACCTTATATTTTTAAGGATTAACTTCCTTCACTTATACTAAAGCAACAGAGACGTGTGCTTATGAGAGTGACAACTGACAAGTAGACGGTTCCTTCTACAAACAAATTAGTGTATAGGGGATGACAGATAGCCCACAAGTAAACGACCAAAGATAATATCTTCCTAAAGAGAAAAAGATGGTAAGTGCCACACGGCATCTAATCCCACAGGTTACAATGATTCTTCTATTACAAGTCCAAATGACGTGATAGAAATGGCCTTGAGATATTTTCCTTGTGGCTAGCTATATATTTTGCGGCCAATTCCCCCTCACCAGACTTTAAAATCATATAATTTTTTTTATTTTTTTTTAACTTTGTCTATTCAATTCCGAATTCACCCATATGCTGTGAAATCCTCTCTTTCTCACAAACCAAAATGATGGAAGGAGATGAGAATATTCAAGCCTCAAAAGGAAAAAATGTTGAAAGCCTCACCTGCTTAGAGGAACCTCAAAATCCAAGGAAGAAAAGCAAGAAGTTAGAAAAAAAGAGAAGGTTTAGTGATGAACAGATTCGATCACTAGAATGCATATTTGAGTCAGAGTCAAAGCTGGAGCCAAGGAAGAAGATAAAACTTGCAAGAGATCTTGGGTTGCAGCCTCGCCAAGTTGCTATATGGTTCCAAAACAGAAGGGCAAGGTGGAAATCAAAACGGATAGAGCAAGAATACAGGAAACTCAAAGATGAATATGATAGTTTGGCATCTCAGTTTGATTCACTAAAGGAAGAGAATGAGTCTTTGCAATTAGAGGTAAATTTCTGGTTATTCTAATAACACTTCTTACTGCAAAAACACAACAAAACATTAGGCCTAAAACGTGTTATGTGTTTTTTTCAAACAGTTGCAGAAGCTAAGTGATTTGATGGAAACATCTCATGATGGTGGAAGGGAAGGCAAGGTTGCCAAGGAAAACAGCACAGAAGATGGTGGTTCAGGTAGTGGATATAGCAATTGGAGGGCTGAAGCAAAGCCAAGGTTTTCAAATGAGGGTTTGGAGGACAAAGTAGTTGTGTGTTCAGATGATCAAAATGAAAAGAGCAGAAGGATTGAAAAATCTGAGGACAGAGGACACCAACTTGTGAGAATGGATAATCATGCAGAGATTCCATTGGCATCACTTGAAAAATGGTACAGTGTGGACCCGAGTGGTATCTTAGACCAGTCATGTAGCGGTTCTCAATGGTTAGATTTCTGGACTTGAAAAGTGCGCCACAATTTATGTTGCATGTTTGATGTTTCCTCAAAGAAGGAACAAAGACTGGTTGGCTCCTATGTAGCCAGCAGGTCAAAAATCAAAACATGCCAGCCCAAGCAGGATGTTCGAAACTTTATGTTGGATAGACCAAGAAGCTCAAAGATGAAGTTTTGTAGGCTTGACTTGATAGGGAGAGAATTAAGATAGCCTCGCTCACTTCAATTGTTTAGAGATTATTTGGAAGAAGAAATAATGTGCAATGTCTCTGTTTGTCCATTCTTGCATGCCTTTCCAATCTGTTTGCATGTGTGTCTGTGAGTGTGTGTGTGTGTGTGTTTTTCCATTTATGGTTTTCAAGGGGTTTGAATCTAAAACCTCTTTTATCCCTTTAGGCTTTAGCTACATCCATATTAACATGTATGGTCTTTAGGACATGACCAGGACACGTAAGTACAAAATGTTGAGTGAATGACATATTGCTTGACTTCATGAAGCAGTCAATATGCTAATTTCTTAGCTTGTCTTACAAAACCATTTCCATTTTATACCATGTATGGAATAAATGCAGCTCATAATCCTCCTTATTTGATCAACTTTGTTTAGCAGGAATTTATTTCAGTAATATGGAAATATGTCCCCAAATAAACTGCTTAAACTAAATCCCGCAATATTTACTAATTAAGCAAGATAATATGGCAAATATACAAGTCCAGAAAAGGAATTGTTTCAGTTCATCTGATTTTTATTTACTAGAATCTCTGTAAAGAGGAGTATGGTTCAAAGCAACTGTGAATATAAACAGAGAATATAGATTCTTTGAAAAGATAGTATGTTTCAAATAGCATAGAGATCACAGTCTTCAATTTTTCCTGTAAAATAAACAGAGAATATAAAGCATCTGTGACTGAGGGTTTAAAGTAAATTCATCAATATAAGTTTTGTTTAAACACCTGATACTTGATCTTTGCGGACAAACCTAGTGAAGCCAATGATCCAATAGGCTTTCAATTTCGACTTTGACCTATAAGCTCTATAACTGATGACATGAACCCAAAATAAATAAATTAAACTCTGAAACTACAAACTGTTATCTTTTGCACTCTGTCGTATAAGGCTTGTAAATTATAATATATATTTCTTTGTGTAAGCTTGATGTTGTTGTAATTGAACATTGAATATTTTTAAGAGAAAATATCATTTTAAATGACATAACTTATGTCATTTTACTCTCACAAAGAGATGAGATCCACACCTTGATATTTTTTTGTCAACTCTCTCTTTTTCTTTATCTATCTTTTTCTCTCACTTAAAATGACACAACTTTACACCATTTAAAATTATACACATTTTTCCTATTTTAAATTTAAATGATTTAACATATAAAAAAATATTAATTATGCTTACTAATATTATATATTTTTTAAAATTTAAAAATATTAAAGAAGGAGTGCCCTTAGACTTCTAGTTACTCTGACCGGCCTCAACCTCACATTCATCCTTTATCTCACCGCATATAAACAACGGTGATCTTTAGGACATCATAATGCACATTTTCCTCAAATTTTTAACCGAATACAGACCCTCACCGCACAACACACTATCGGGTTCATCCAAATCATCATCCCCTATACGCCGTCGTATCATCCCGCACCCCTCTTCGCCATCCGACAAGCTCACTCCCCTGGTCGAATTCTCGGCAAGGAACAGGTTCAGGTCCTCAATGACCAATTTTGGCGTCGTTTGGAGGAGGAGAAATTTCAGATTCAAATCTATTAGAGTAGCATTAATTTGTTAGGATCCTGATTGTAACTATCACGGTTTGTTACCTTGTATATTAAAATAGATTAGCTTGATTTATGCTTTCTGTTCCTTAAGTTTAGCTGATTTCCTGATGTAAATAGATTAGCTTGATTTATGCTTTCTGTTCCTTAAGTTTAGCTGATTTCCTGATGTAAATAGATTAGCTTGATTTATGCTTTCTGTTCCTTAAGTTTAGCTGATTTCCTGATGTAACCAATTGTAAATCTTGGTCTATATAATAGACCCAATTTGATATATCATCAAGCTGCGAATGACAGCAACTTCTGTTATGGTATCAAGAGCTTGACGATCAACAAGCCTTCATTTTTTTTTTTTTTTTTCATCATGACTTCCGCACCTAAAACCTTCAAGGTTTCTGATTCTAAGTCACCCTTTTACCTGCACCCATCCGACAATCCTGGTGCTGTTCTCACCACGGTCATCCTCCGTGGACAATCCAATTATGAAAATTGGGCTGCTCATACTTCTCTGCCTTCGGTTCCTTCTGAGCCGTCATCAGCATCCATCTCCATGGCAGATTTTACACCAGAAGTTCTACAACATCTCATGTCCTTGGCTGTCTCTTCTGCCCCTCCAGTTGATAAACTTACGGGTAAGATTTTACACCCATCTTGGATCATCGACAGTGGTGCATCCCAACACATGACGGGCACACTCTCCTATCTATCCAATGTGCATTCTATTTCTCCTTGTTCTGTGGGACTGCCGAATGGAGTTCATGATATTGCTACGCAATGTGGCAGCATTACTTTGGGCTCTTCTCTTCATCTCTCCAATGTTCTTTATGTCCCTTCGTTGGCTTGTAATTTGATTTCTGTATCTCAGCTTCTGCGCCAGTCTTGCTTGGCATTGTTTGTTAATTCTGTTTGTTTGATACAGGACCTAAAGCAGAAGAGGACGATTGGAACGGGTGTTGAACGAGAAGGGGTGTATATATTGTGTGCATCATCAGCTTCTGCTCATGTTGCCAGTACGTCAGATTCTGCAGCACTATGGCATCGTCGTCTAGGACATCCATCTTCCCGTTATTTATCTTTGTTACCTTTTATTTCCAATGCAAACAATTTGGCTCCTTGTGACGTTTGTTGTAAAGCCAAACAACCACGAAGTCCTTTTCCTATTAATAATAAACGTTGTTTACATCCTTTTGATTTACTTCACTGTGATATATGGGGGCCATATCATATGGCATCTACAACTGGTGCCCGCTATTTTTTATCTGTAGTCGATGATTTTAGTAGACATGTTTGGATTTTTTTGATGCGCAATAAAACTGAAACTTCCACATGTTTACTTCGGTTTCTCCACTTGGTTCGCACCCAATATGATGCATCTGTTAAGCGAATTCAGAGTGATAATGGGACTGAATTTTTGTCATCTGTAGTCCAAGAGGCTCTCTCATCCTACGGTATTCATCATCAATTATCATGCACTTACACCCCACAGCAAAATGGACGCGTTGAACGTCGTCATCGTCACATCCTCAACGTGGCTCGTGCTTTGCGTTTTGATGGTCACTTACCTATATCTCTTTGGGGAGAATGCATCTTGACCGCTGCTCACCTCATCAACAGGACACCAACTCCACTCCTTGGTGGTCAGTGTCCCTATGAAGTTTTGCATGGCACTCCACCAAAGTATGATCACTTACGGGTCTTTGGGAGTTTATGTTACACTACTGTTTTACCCAAACCACATGACAAGTTCGCTCCTCGCTCTCGTAAGTGTGTGTTTGTTGGCTACCCTTTCAACAAAAAAGGATGGAAGGTCATGGATATCTCCACTCATGAAATATTTGTTTCTCGTGATGTTTTATTTCATGAAACTATTTTTCCATTGGCTGCAACTTCATCTGCACCTTCTGTCCATGTACCGTCACCACAAGCTGTCTTCACCGATTATGATGTGGCACCTGTTACTGCTATTGATACTCCCACAGCGGAGCTTGATGACAGGGGGAGTTCGTCCTCCCCAGTTCCGGGTTCTATTACTTCATCCACGGATGTCCCTGGTTCACCGGTTCCGTTGACAGAACCCAACACTGCATCTGTGGCAGATATTCGTGAACAGCGTGCCAGACGTCCCCCATCTCATTTAAAGGATTATGTATGCAACACAATGACTACACCCTTTCCTCGTCTCTCCACTTCTCCAATCGACTCAGGTATTCAATATTCCATTGATCATTATGTTTCTAATGCATTATTTTCTTCGCACCATCAGATTTTTCTTGCCGCCGTGGATAGTAACCTGGAACCCAAATCATTTAAAGAGGCTATGCAATATCCTCATTGGCAGAAAGCCATGCAAGCCGAAATTGATGCATTGGAAGCCAATCATACTTGGCAAATTCAACCTCTCCCTTCTGGTAAGAAAGCTATTCCATGTAAGTGGGTGTACCGCATCAAGTACAATTCTGATGGAACCATTGAACGCTATAAAGCGCGTCTGGTTATTGCTGGGAACAATCAGATCGAAGGAGAAGATTACACTGAGACTTTTGCACCGGTGGCTAAAATGACAAGTGTGCGTACATTTTTATCTGTAGCTGTAGCTCGAAAATGGAGCATTTTTCAGCTGGATGTTCAAAATGCCTTTCTCCATGGCGATTTGGATGAAGAAGTCTTTATGCGTTTTCCTCCCGGTTTCTCCCAAACCAAGTCTGGTCACGCCTGTAAGCTTCAACGTTCACTTTATGGTCTCAAGCAATCCCCACGAAATTGGTTTGCTAAGCTTCGTAGTTCTCTCCTCAGTTTCGGCTTTGTTCAGTCTCGTGCTGATTATACGTTGTTCACTTACTCGACTGGTTCCCATTATGTTGCTATACTTGTCTATGTAGATGATATTTTGTTGGCAGGTAGTGATCCTTCTCTCTGTGACCGTGTCAAAGCTCATTTACAAACCTGGTTTAAAATCAAAGATCTTGGTCCCCTCAAGTATTTTCTTGGCATTGAATTTGCTCGAAGCAAGACCGGTTTGTTTCTTACTCAACGCAAATTTGCTTTGGATATTCTTAAGGAATGTGGACTTCAAAGTTGTAAACCGGTTGCTTATCCTATGGATCCCAATCACAAGCTTGCTCTTGCTGAAGGACCTCCGTTTGATGATCCTAAACGTTATAGACGTATTGTTGGCCGTCTTGTATATCTCACGATTACACGACCAGAACTTAGTTATGCAGTTCACACACTTTCTCAGTTTTTGCAGCATCCTATGCAGATACATTACGATGCGGCTATTCGTGTTCTTCGGTACATTAAGTCCAATCCTGGCCAAGGACTCCTTCTTCGATCTGACAGTGATCTTCTTCTTCGTGCCTATTGTGATTCGGATTGGGCTAGTTGTCCCTTGACTCGAAAATCAGTCACTGGTTATTTTGTTACTCTTGGACATTCTCCTATTTCTTGGAAAACCAAGAAGCAAAACACAATATCCCGCTCCTCTGCTGAAGCTGAATACCGTGCCATGGCAGCTGCGACTTCTGAGCTTATTTGGTTAAAGTCTTTTCTCAGCTCTCTTGATATTCCTCATGCAGCCCCTATGCAACTGTTTTGTGACAGTCAGTCTGCTATTCATATTGCTTCTAATCCAGTGTTCCATGAGCGTACCAAGCATATCGAGTTAGATTGCCATTTTGTTCGGGACTATCTTCTCAGCAAGACTATTTCTACTCAACATATCCCCACTAGTTCTCAACCCGCAGATATTATGACCAAAGCACTTGGATCCAAACAATTCGATTTTTTGACTTCCAAGTTGGGCATCTCCTCCCTCCATGCTCCACCTTGAGGGGGAGTATTAGAGTAGCATTAATTTGTTAGGATCCTGATTGTAACTATCACGGTTTGTTACCTTGTATATTAAAATAGATTAGCTTGATTTATGCTTTCTGTTCCTTAGTTTTAGCTGATTTCCTGATGTAAATAGATTAGCTTGATTTATGCTTTCTGTTCCTTAAGTTTAGCTGATTTCCTGATGTAAATAGATTAGCTTGATTTATGCTTTCTGTTCCTTAAGTTTAGCTGATTTCCTGATGTAAATAGATTAGCTTGATTTATGCTTTCTGTTCCTTAAGTTTAGCTGATTTCCTGATGTAACCAATTGTAAATCTTGGTCTATATAATAGACCCAATTTGATATATCATCAAGCTGCGAATGACAGCAACTTCTGTTAAAATCGCTTGGAACATTGGACAGATTGACGTCGTATACGTCGTAGCAAAGGAAAAATGGGAAGGGTTAGACTGGGAAAAAAAAAAGAAGCGACCTAATACATCAAACCTTATCGGATTTAATCCCACCCCTCTAGACCTGTTATACATCAATTTGATGTATGAAATAATCTTGTTATATAAGCTTATACTATACACTGATCATGCCAAACAACTGAAAACGTCATAATGTATAATATAAGCTTGTACTATCAGGCCTTATATATCATACCAAACAACCCTAAGTATGAGAATGAGTTACTTAATGCTTGGCTTAACTAAGCAGTGAATTTGTTAATATGTTGACTAAGACCAACTTGCAATTTTATAGTACATGTATGTAGTAAATGAAGCTGGTTATCTCACTTAATCAACTTTGTTTAATTGAAGAGTACTCCAACAAATGGAAATTTGCCCTATAATAAACTAAGCGTACATGTATAAAAAAAAAAAAAACAAAGCGTACAAGAAATCGGGATAGATGCTCTCATGTTTTCACTCGTGTTAAGGAGAAAGAAATACACGAAAACAAACATTAAAAAAAAACCCACCATAATTCAAATTGAGCATTTCACAAAAAAAAAAAAGCAAAAAAGTTATATATATAAAATAGTTTAAGACTAGTACCAATCAGACAGTTTGGCCGAGTGGTCTAAGGCGCCAGATTTAGGCTCTGGTCCGAAAGGGCGTGGGTTCAAATCCCACAGCTGTCATGTTTTTTTTGTAATTTATTTTATTTGTTTCTAAAACATAAATGGACTGATCCATAACGAGGTCGAAGATTCAATAGTTACCACACACACACAAAAGACAACACTGAACTCAGAAGTCAAAAGTGGTGTTCGTGTGGTGCTTTCGTCTTTCAGTATTGAGCAATGGCACTCTCAGCTTGCTGCAGTGTTGGCCCTTCAAATGTTAACCCTTTAACGATACCATCTTTCCTATTCAAGTCTCTCAAATTCCCTTCCTTCTGGCCAACTCAAAAGGTACGGTTTTTCTTTGAACTACTGTGATGTGATGTGTGGTGTGTTGTGTTGTGAGTAGCAAGCTTCAATGGTTATGACAGGTGAAGATTGGCCCTCTGAGTGTATCTCCCATGGGATTTGGAACGTGGGCATGGGGCAATCAGTTTCTTTGGGGTTACCAGGAATCCATGGATAATGAGCTTCAACAAATCTTTAACTTGGCTGTGGAGAATGGCATCAATCTCTTTGACACTGCTGATTCTTATGGGACTGGAAGGTTAAATGGGCAGAGCGAGAAGCTTCTGGGGAGGTTCATTCGAGAATTTCAAGGTTCATCACACACACTCCTTTCTCAGTTTCATTTAATTTGGTATAAAATAATTGTAACTTGGTTCTGCCCTTATTTCATGTTTTGTTGTTTGATTTATGTTTATTTGCAATGTCATGTTTGCAATGTCATGTTTAGCCAGTCAAATTCTTTACACAAATCTGTTACTTCAAAGTTTGTTGGGTTAGAGGGATGTATTGGATTACGATCTTAGAAGACTTTTTTTTTTAGATAAAAAATCTTATAAATTTTAAAAGACTATTTAGAATTGAAGGTACGACTTTCTTTAAAAGACTTTTTTTGTGCGTGTGATTTGTGGCATGAACAGTAAAGGCTTCTCCGCATACTAGTAGAAACAAGGGCTCCTTCATACCCCTCTTAATAGGAAAACATATTATCATGTTGTAATGAACTCTTTGATTCCCACTTATTCACCAAATTGCGTAATTCACTTCCTCAGAGCAAAAGGGGAGCCAGCGTGAAATAGTAATTGCTACGAAGTTTGCTGCATATCCATGGCGCCTTACACCAGGGCAGTTTGTGAATGCTTGCAGGTATTCTTTTTTGTTGTCCCTGATATGTTCTTATTCAGCCTGAATGATAGTACGGGATTGATATATCCACGCCTATCAAATCCTTCCTGAGCTTCCCATTTCCCATAACAAATCTACGCTTGATTTTTTTCTTTACTTATGATATTAAACTTGAATGAAATAAATTTTCAGGGCATCACTAGACAGGATGCAGATTGAGCAAATTGGGATAGGACAACTACATTGGTCAACTGCAAATTATGCTCCTTTACAGGAATTAGCTCTTTGGGATGGTTTAGTGGCAATGTATGACAAGGTTACAATAATTCATGTTTAATAGTAGGATTATATGGTATATATAAAGACCTTGAGTGAACCATTCTTTAAAGACCTGGCTCGGTGTTTACTTATAAAACGAGTTTTCCTATCTAAACACCATGATTGATGTTTCAAATGCAACACCAATAGGATAAACCTGAAAGGGAAGGACACAAAAATCTTTTCCTTGAAGAACTGAATGTGGATAAAGTCAATCAGGCCAGGGTGCTTTTTATAATATCTTTACTAGTATGGATTTTCATTTTTCTTTTTTCTTTTTTCATACATTCTTTTTTAGTTTTAGATTAGCATATTTGGACATTGAGTTCAATGGTTATTTCTAGAAGAAAAAACAATCGTTTTAATTTCTTCAATGACAAGAAATTTCTGTACTCATATTTATGTTGCCATATAGGGTTTGGTTCAAGCTGTTGGAGTAAGTAATTACGGACCAAAGCAGCTTTTGAAGATACATGATTACCTGAAAGACCGTGGAGTCCCGTTATGCTCTGCCCAGGTATAAGTTATGCATAATTGTGAAATTTAACTTTCAAATTTTTCTTGTCGTATTGAGAAAGTTCCTTTTAGTCCCAGTAGTAACTAATAAGCATGGTCTGATTGTTAAGCCAGTCACAAATATCCTTGAGAGACTTTAAAGAGAAAAGGAAAAAGAAAAGGTAGAGAAAAGGTACTCATAACAAAACTAATAACTATAATATATTATCACGCCTCATTGAGTTTCTAAAAGAGATATCAGTTTAATAAACATGAGTTGTCTGAATAACCCCAGGACATTATGCTATCTGTAAGTGGCAACCAGTCAACAATTATCATACTCTACTGGTATTCTCTTATTAATCTTCTTTATAATTTCAACATTTCAGGTGCAATTTTCTTTGCTAAGCATGGGGAAAGATCAACTAGAGATCAAGAGTATATGTGATTCTCTGGGTATTCGTCTGATTGCTTATAGTCCTCTAGGACTTGGAATGCTTACTGGGAAATACTCACCATCCAAACTTCCAACTGGTCCAAGGTGAGCTGATATTTAAGCAAATATTTTAAAACACTACTCAGTGATTAATTTTATAGCCTGATGCATTATTAGCTCTTTTTCGTAGTACCTTTGTTATTAATAATCACATTTCGCAGGGCGTTGCTATTTAAGCAAATACTTCCCGGACTGGATCCTTTATTAAGTTCCCTGAGAGACATTGCAAACAAACGGCGCAAAACCATGTCACAAGTATATCTTTTTCCTATATTAATTTCCTTTATATGCTAGTAATTTCTTATTACTGTCTTGTCACAGTCAGTTAGTGAGATGCTACAAAATATAATCTCAATCTGAAGGTATATGTCGTAGTATATCTTGCATGAATGTCACTGTGTAGCTGTAGCAAAAGATGCATTGCTGGATGACCAACTAAAATCATTAATGTTTGTCAATAGATCCCACGAAAGACAATTATTTTAATTGTCGTATTTCTTTACTACCACTATTCGATGGCACATCTGCAAAAGAAAATAATATATGTTGGCATCAATAAATAGATAGTGGTACAAGGTTTTCTCTCCTTTTTGTAGTTTTTATTTCCTCACATTTATTTGTCTGGGAAGCACACCAACTACCAAAATCCATATTTAGTCTTCTTATCCATCAAGTGAACGGTTACAGTTTCATCCAGTTTTTGGCCTGTCTTCTGGAGAAATCCACTTTTTCAGTTATATTCAGGCTATAAGCATCTTTCTTTGGTCCCCTAATCTATCTTTCTTTAACACTTCGGCCCTTATGCTCCTTCTGAGCTCCAAATCAGCCAATACTAAACACTACTTAACAGAAAACCAAGGTCTTATTGTCCAAGGCAGCTTATGCGTAACAGATTATTCAATTAAAGGATTGTGTGATATCATACATCAATAGTATATGGAGTCACAAAGGAACCGCTGTATCTTATCCACAATAACATTAGAACTACTCTTGCTTCATTAACAGGATCAACTACCCAAGAAGCCAACTTTTAATGTCACATATATGTTATAAGTGCCTTCTTCACCCACGCAACTTAATCTTTTAAAGGTTCTAAGATCCCCTTTAAGGAGCTACCGACCAACCCACTTAATTGTCCTTGTCATGGGTGCGTGACAAGTGATGATTCTGACAAATTATCCTTACCAATCTTGCCTGAACAAAATACTTTATCATCTAATGCAGCGCATTATTATGTCAGGTTGCTATAAATTGGTGCATATGCAAAGGTACAGTTCCAATTCCCGGAGTCAAGTCAATCACACAAGCAAAGGAAAATTTGGGTGCTCTTGGTTGGCGCCTCTCCTCAGACGAGTTGCTTCAATTAGAGTATGCAGCACAGGAATCACCTCGCAGAATGATACAGAACATTTTCCAAACCAGGTATACGTGATAATATCCCATTCAACAATTTATACATCAGATATTAAAAGGCAATGTTGTAAATATCAAAGTCGTTTGACGTGGCTTGTTTGGTTTGGCTTTCAAAACAGATAATATCTGTTGCGAGGCCTCAGCACAAGGTGCCGACTGAGAATAACAAGGCATTTTTCAACTGACTGAAGGCCACATATATCATCAGGTGTCGTGAAAGGCAGAGATCACATAATTGAACAATCTCAATTTTACTCGTCCTGATGATATACGAGCAACATATCACTCTGAAAGCAATTGTCAACCTTTATTGAATTTCCGTGCGTACTGTGACGAGCTCTGTAATATCGGGAATCCCAGTCCTGATGATCCAACATACTTTGGACAATCATATAGTCACGTTATTACATTACTATCACACTCTTTTTCTTTTTCTTTTTGTAATAATTACTATCACACTTTTATACAATAGACACACAGTAATATTATATGACGTACTAATTAATAACATTTATCGTTAAAAATGATAATGCTGATACATATTTAGAAAAATTAATATATGTTGATAAGTGAAATTTTCTATTGACTAACAACCACGTTAACATTCACAGAAAAATACGGAAATAAAAAATTCGTTAACATTATTATGTCTTCGATAATTGGTGCACCTATTCAACTTCACATCAAATGCAAAAACCAGTGAAACAAACTCCCTCCCATGTCACTGTAAATTAGTAAAACAACTCGGTAGTATGAAAAAAAGCCATCACGTATGATAAAAAGCAACAAAATTATGTCAACACATGGAACTTTGTAGCATAACTGATATCTATCAGTCTCAAATTGAAAACTAAAATCATAACAGAGTAAAACTGGCAGTTCAATTTCCAACAGATTCCCTGCAATACTAAGCTAATGAAGTTATCATGACTACAAGACATCCAGTAGTGCATGACAACATAGAGCTTCTTCAAGCAATTAGAACAGTTTACTTGATCTTCTTCTTTGGCCTCAGCTGTGCAATACAATAAATAAACGTCACAATGACTATAAATAATAATAACATGCAAATTCCATTTCAGTAAAATAAGAAGCACAAGCGATTACCTGGTTGCTGTGCCCACACTTCTTTTTCCTGCAGTTGACAGCACGCGGGTGCAAACGTGCATAACACCTGCAAAGCACAATGACGTATAAGCACAATGGTTGTGAATTAAAATTATACACACCAATAAAGATTAGTCTCAGCTCCAATAATCAATGCAAGTTAATTTTCAAGTACTCATACAAAGTTATGGCATCGCATAAGATGTAGGTTTTTGATATTTATCTTCAAATATACACCCCTTGGTTCTCAAAGAAAAAAATATTATGAATATTCTTTTTTTTTCCAAGGAATATATGGTTTTAAAATTACAATCACATTTAAAAATATAGAATTGTGCTTATACGTTAGAATTCAATCACCAATACAAGTTCATAGCGAGAAGAAATTACTTCAACAGTGAAGTTGGAACGCTAAAAATATAGAATTGGAAATAACTCATTTAAAAAAGAAATGATTCACAAATCCTATCAAGATTTAGAAAATTTAAAAATAAGCAAATATTGCAGGCATTATATTCAATGAACTGAATCCTAAAATTCTCAATTCAATCAAGCTTCATACAAGAAGCCCTTTGTAGATGAACATATTTCTTTTTTTTCAAAAGTTTTAAGACAGTTAGGCAGTTATTTGAAAGTTCATGTCTTCGCATATATTTGATGTCATCTGAAAGATTCTGCTCATAGTCCAAATTCATGCACATCAAGATTTCAACACATCCAAGATAGTCAAAGGCAAAAAAAGCCCCTAAGACACAAGGGGATTTCAAAGCCCTGAGCAAAGAGGTGCCAGAAAGCATATGCCTCACTAGAGAACTCAAGAATGATGATAACCTTACAAAACAATAAAACAAACAAAAAAAAATGACTATCTTTCATTAATTTTCCATATAACTTAAGAATTTAAGCATAACATCCATATTGGAAAACAAAGAATCAAAAGTTCAAGTGACAAAACACAGTCCATAGACTGGTAACCACTAATTTTTTAAAATTCAGACTATTGTACTTCCTTTAGCATCAAACTTAGCATGTTGACTGATTGGACTTTCAGAGTGAGTTTAGTGTGCGTGTGTATGTTTAAAAAAAAATTAAAAAAATCAGCTACAATAAGGCACGCTGAAGGCATGCCAAAGGCACCATGGGTGTGTGCCTCACAGAAAAGATAGCACCTCCACCAGTGCTGACCATTTCTGGCACCTCGTCTATCAGCACCTTCTTCTGGCACCTTTGACCAAACTCAAAGCATCAACTTTAATACATCAAACATTAATTATCCAGAACAGGAGAACCATATTTGCAATTACTTCTTCAGGAATGGAACCAAATGCAACTAGTTACACTTCAGGATCCATTACTAACAACATAAAAGCTAGATTATGTAAACTTACTTGCGGCAGATGGTCTTATCCTGGTTATATTTTCTGGCCAACGCCATCAAAGATGGCTCAATAATGCCACCGCGAAGCCTCAAAACAAGATGCAATGTTGACTCTGCAAAATAGAGTTACTGATCTAATAAGACTCACAGTCTGAACAAGAGTTACTCAGCACAATTCATGAAATTTTTACATCATCATATTTCATATGAACTACCACCCCACTCAATCACGCGCGCCATTAGCATTCATACACAATATGGCTAAACACAATTTCTACAAAACCATAAAAATGGGGAATGAATAAATTACCACATTCAAGATATTGCTGTAATTAAAATGGCTACATATTATGAAATTTTCGAATTTGCATATTCCAAACCTTTCTGGATGTTATAATCGGCGAGGGTACGGCCATCCTCCAGTTGTTTCCCGGCGAAGATCAACCTCTGCTGGTCCGGCGGAATCCCTGGTCAATGAGAAAACAAAACGAATCGAATAAGAGCGAAGAAAAGAGAACGAGGATAAATCACTCTTATTCTTTCGGTTACACCATACCTTCTTTGTCCTGAATCTTAGCCTTCACGTTATCAATGGTGTCGCTTGATTCCACCTCAAGGGTGATGGTTTTCCCCGTGAGGGTTTTCACGAAGATCTGCATCTTTCTTCTTCCCTGATTTTCTCTCTCTTCCCAATTTGCTGTTAAGGGTTTGGGGTCTTTACAATAAATATATAAGGGGTGATAATTTTTAGATTAGGGTTTTTCAGGTTTCACAGCGTGTTTGGAAACCCAAGTTATCTTATTCCCGGATTAATTCAATTGTTTGCCACTTGTCAAGGTTCCTCAATATCTTTGAAATTTTCTTTTTATTTTTTTTGGTAAACGAAATTTTCTTATTTTAACTGTAAAATATAGTTTAAAATATATTATTATTTACCTGAATTTTTTTTAATTTAGTCCTGATAAAAAAAATTAAATTAAGCTTTATATGTATAATCATTTTCAATGTCATTTTACCTTCTGTTATCATTATAACATTGTAGGATGATACAGAGTAGCTGTAAAGTATAGAGATAAAAATAATTGTTTTCTATAGTATTTTTGGTCCCTATTCATTTTCCATGTAGTTCTTATCTTACACTTTCAACAATATGTTAAAACTTAAAACTCCAGTACATGCTAACACAAAATTGAAAATAATTGTATGTATCATCAAGATTAAATTAAAAAAACCATATGATGTTTACCAAAAAAAAAAAAACCATATGATAACTTAACTAATTTAAAAATAAGTATCGTGTATGTAGATTAAAAAATAACCAAAAATATATTCGTTAAATCTGTTTCATGCTATTTCTCTATTCGTAGATCTCACATGACTAAATGTCTGAAGAGTTTCATTGTATACATATAACTTCAATTAGTACTCGAAGCAAGGTATGTGTATCGTTAGGCTCTGTGAGCCCACTATGTACCTTGGAGGGTAATGTTATTATATTAGTGGTGTTCGCGGTTTGGATTGGATCGGTTTTGGAAGTAAAAATCATCCGATCCAATCCCTTCGGTTTGATCATATAATCATCCATTCGGTTTGGATTTTTTTTCAAATCTGATCCGATCCAATCCAATTTTTTTCGGTTTGGATTGGATCGGTTTTCGGTTTTTTGAAAATCCCAAAATTTATTTCATGATTATTGTGCAAATAACATCTTTTGTATATATTGGCTTTGTAATTTATTTATTTTTAAATACAAAAGCAGTAGTAAACTATAATATAGTTTTTTTTTGTTGGGCAATGAGATATGAAGCTCTACAAAGATAAAATTTTGTTAATGAGATGTGACTAGATTTTTTCTTGAGTTTAGTTGATGGGTTAATGAGTCTTGAGTTTAGATATTTTTAGGCTATGATTAGAGAAAGACCCAAGTAGGTAGAGGAGAATTAATATATTGGATCGGTTTGGATTGGATCGGTTTTCATCAACCTATCCAAAAACCGATCCAATCCAATTAAAATTTACATTTTTTTTTCGATTTTCGGTTTTTTGGTTTTCGGTTTATTCGGTTATCGGTTTTTCGGTTCGGTCACCGCGGTTTAAATCGGTTTGGATCGATTGATGAACACCCCTATATTATATGGATTATACCACTAGCTGAGGTAAAGACCAGGCTAGAAGGTATAGTTCCAGGAGGTGGCAAGCTGATATCAATGGCAGATAAATAACAAGAGTATGACTTGGAAGTAAATGGGCATAACAACAGTACATAAAAGATACCTGTAAGGTGTGCCCATGGGGGCTATTTATAGGGGAAATGGTGTGGGTTGGTGAGGGGGAGGTCAACTCTCCTTGGGATTTACTCCCATGATGCAGTGTTAGGCGTGTTGGCGCTGTCATTGTGGCAGTGCTACGCCCTCTGTATTCTGGCGGTGTCAGCACCGGGCAAAGGGGGAGTTTCCCTTTGCGGTGTCTGTCGTAGTCGCCTTCGATGGTTAGCGTTCCAAGATGGGACATTTTGGTGTATGCCTTGGGCCTGCTGCTACGTTGGGGGTTGAGGGGGTCCATGTCAGCCCTAAGGGCTGACGCGGAACAAGGCTGAGGGCTGGGCTTGAGTAATTGGGTCAGCTGAGGGTTGGGCCTGAGTAGTTGGGCCACTCCAGTACTTGGGCCATCCAGAACAGTATGGATACGTATGCTAGTACTAGAAACAAGCACATATAAGCATTATATATGTACTAGTATTAGATAATTTAGATATATTGCTTATATGTGATTGCTTCTAGTACTAGCATACGTATCCATACCTTGCTTCGAGTATTAATAAAAGCATGACTAATCTAACATAAGTAACCATGCCCAACAGCCAAGTGAAATGCAGGCTACAAAATCTACACTCCAAAACTCTTTCTATTTGTTGACCAGTTAACACCTATGGCCATTTTCCCATCTTTCTCCTTCTCCTGCACTCCACAAAGTATATTGCATTCTGAACATAAGTCACGCACATTATCCTCAACAACATCATTGTTGTCACCCCAAGTTGGACGGAAATCCCTCTGTCGCCCTCTGAGGTACAATGACGTTTCTCCAATTGGCATGAATTCCAAAAGAAATAATGTTGGTGTATCAGTTAAGGCATCAATGGACAACAAGAATGTGGAGGTGTTGACTAAGGAGCACCTTGCTGTGTCTTTGGCCAAATATGTCTCTGATTTATCCATCAAATTTATCAGAGAGAGGGGGTTCTTCACTACTGTTTTCTCTGGCGGGTCTGTTAAGTACCTGAGTTAAGTATACTACACATCTTGCTGTCATACTACATCATCTTGTCTGTTATATATATACAGGAAAAAATATTTCTCCGGCAACTTGAGATAAGTTTATCTCCGGCTACCTCAAAACTATGTCGTTTTGTTTATTTCTTTCCTTATATTAATTGATTCCCTTTTAAATGGTTATGATTTCCCTTTTATCTCTCTTCCTTCATTACCATTGATCCATCTTTGTGTAGTTATGATTTAGTAGCTGGAGATAAAATTATTTCAAGCAACTTGAGAAATGTTAAGCCCGTGTATATATATATATATATATATATATATATATATATATAGTTGTTGTAATTTTTTCTGATTTTGCAATCTCAGGAAGTTGGTGGAACCTCCATATCTTAACTCTATAGAGTGGTCAAAGTGGCATGTATTTTGGGCGGATGAAATAGTAGTACCTAAAACTCACCTAGATAGTAACTACGGGCTTGCTTATGATTGTTTTATCTCCAAGGTATATTATGCTTTAAAAGACTACCACAATGTCACATTTTGAGTGTTTTTTGGCCAACATGAACTTGATTACTGAAACTTGTTCTTGTTGTTCTCTTTGGCAGGTTCCAATTCCTCCTTTGAATGTTAACAGCATTGATGATGCCTTATCAGTGGAAGGAGCAGCTGATGTTTATGAAACAACTATGAGACGATTGGTTGCTAGTAATGTGATAGCTTCATCATCAGCCACTAAATTTCCAAAATTTGATCTCATGTTGCTGGATATGGGACCAGATGGGCATGTAGCTTCTCTGTTCCCTGGACACCCTGTCTTAAATGAGACTAAAAAATGGGTTGCCTTTATCAAAAATGCCCCACAACCGCCACCAGAGAGAATCACTTTCACATATCCTGTGATTAATTCTTCTTCAAATATAGCAATGGTGGTAACTGGAGCTGGTAAAGCAGATGCAGTCTATACAGCACTGGAGAAAGTTCAGAGTTATGATAAGCTACCCGTTCAATTGGTTTCACCCGAAGGAGAGTTGAAATGGTTCCTAGATGTTGCTGTACATAGTATAGAAGTCCCACATTGAGTGTGTCTCTTTGTATTCTTCAATTGGTTTGCTATATAATAGCACCAATGTTGTGTAGTTTAATATAACAAGGATTAAAATGAATACCTCTTGTCTCTTGGTGATTAACATGGTATCTAGAGTCTAACAAGAGGAATCCTAATCCGCGTTTTTTTTCCGGTGGACCACTGTCTGCTTAGTAAAATATTTTTTTTTCCTCGGCAACAGTCATATCTGCCAGTTTCCGGCTTCCATATATCGTCTATGGACATGTCTGATCACTGCCGCCATTAGGCACCACCGTCCACCGCCGTCCACCGTCGTTGACCGCCGTCGTCCACCGCCGTCTCTGGCGACTTTTCCGGTGAGTTTTCCAGTGAAACCCATATCGATCTGATCGCCACGAGAAGGCGCTCCTTTCTGTCCAGGACCCATCCTCAGATCCTCCTCCACGCGCTCTCACGCGCGTCAAACAGCAGCTGCAACCCGTTTTGTTGCAGCGGCGCGTCCCACTCCGGTTGGTCGTCGGACCACCACGGTTCCCTTCGTCTTCTCCTTGCGCACTTGGATCTGTCCTCACTTTGTTGTTTCGACTTCGTTTCGCCTTCCTACGGTGTCTTTTCCCTTGCTGGTCACTATTCACAGGCGGTTCTTTGCTTTTCATTGCTGGTTCCATCGCTGGACTCTGTTTGGTCTACGTTGCTTCGCATTCCACCTAAGACTTCTATGGAGCCTGCAGTATCTGCTCCCTCTTCAATTGACCTATCTGCCCTTGTCTCCAAGGGTTTTGCACGTGGAAGCAAACCCTCTACGAGACGCTTTCTCTGCACTCATTGCAAAAAATCGGGCCATACTATTGATCGTTGTTGGGATCTTCACGGTCGCCCTCCTCGCTCCGCTCATTTTGCTCAAACTATTGTTCCTGCCTCGGACTCTGCCTTGATTGCTGGATCACAGCCACCTCTTGGTACCACTGCCTCTAGTGCACACACGGGTAATTCCTTTGCTGGTGTTTCTCACTCGCCCTCTCTTGGTCCATGTATTCTTGATTCTGGTGCATCTGACCATATTTTTGGTAATAAGTCTTTATTTACCTCTCTCTGTACGTCTGGTCCCCTGCCCAGTATCACTATGGCTAATGGGTCACTAGTTCAATCCCAAGGGATTGGCACTGTTCTCCTTTTTCCTTCTATTCCCATTGCGAATGTGCTTTATGTTCCTCATTCTCCTTTCAACCTTATTTCCATTAGTCGCTTGACTCAATCCCTTGACTGTATTATTTCTTTCACTAAAGAGTCTGTCATTTTGCAGGATCGGAGCTCGAGGAGGACACTTGGCGTCGGATCTGAGTCCAATGGCCTTTATCAGCTTTCAACTTCTGTTCCAGTGTGCTCTGTTGTGGATTCTCCGATTACTATCCACGCTCAGTTGGGTCATCCAAATCTTGCTAAGCTCCAGAAGATGGTCCCACGTTTCTCAAATTTATCTAGTTTGTCTTGTGAGTCGTGTCAGTTAGGGAAGCACACTCGTAGTTCGTTTCCCGATCGTGTCAGTCGTCGGTCTTCGTCTCCTTTTGCTTTAGTTCATTCAGATATTTGGGGTCCTAGTCGTACCGTTTCCACTATGGGGTACAGATATTTTGTCACTTTCATCGATGATTATTCTCGATGTACTTGGTTATTTTTAATGAAAAATCGGTCTGAATTGTTTTCTATTTTTAACAAGTTCTTTAATGAAATCCTTACTCAATTTGGTGTTTCGATTCGCATTTTTCGAAGTGACAATGCTCTTGAATATTTGTCTCATCAGTTTCAAACCTTCTTTGCATCTCACGGCATCCTTCACCAGACATCATGTTCACACACCCCTCAACAGAATGGGGTTGCTGAACGCAAGAATCGTCACCTAATTGAGACTACTCGGACACTTTTGTTACATGGTCATATCCCATTCCAGTATTGGGGCGATGCTGTCCTCACAACTTGTTATCTCATTAATCGGATGCCTTCTTCCGTACTTCATAATCAGGTACCACATTCTGTGTTGTTTCCCCATCAACCTTTGTACCCACTCACTCCTCACATCTTTGGTTCTACTTGTTTTGTCCACAATCTCAGTCCTGGTCTTGACAAGTTATCTGCTAAGTCACATAAATGTATTTTCCTGGGTTACCCTCGCTCATAAAAGGGTTATCGTTGTTATTCTCCTAGTCTTCGTCGTTACTTTGTCTCGGCGGATGTTACATTCTTTGAGTCTATTCCATTCTTTGACTCCTCCTCCCATCCCAGTGATTCTGTTGCTACTCGCTACCTTTACCACCTGTTTCAGTTCACTATATACCTTCACCATCTCCTTCTTTCGATGTCCCCGCCCCTGTTCCCCCCCTCCAGGTCTATCATCGTCGGCAACGTCCCCCTGTTCCCCAGGACCCTGCCCCCACCGAGTCTGCCCCTATTGTTACTGAGGCTCCTGTGGACTCACTTCCGTCATCAGCAGCTCCGATCCTTCCGTCTGACATTGATGTGCCCATTGCACTCCGAAAAGGTACTCGTGATTCCCGTCCCCCTCCCAGGTATTTAATAAATTTGAGTTATCATCGTCTTTCACCATCCCATTTTGCTTGTCTCTCTTCTCTTTCTTCTATATCTGTTCCTAAGACTACAGGTGAGGCGTTATCACATTCTGGTTGGTGACAGGCCATGATTAATGAGATGAGTGCACTTCATAGTAGTGGTACCTGGGATCTGGTTCCCCTTCCCTTTGGGAAGTCTGTTGTTGGCTGTCGATGGATATACACGGTTAAAGTTGGTCCGGATGGTCAGGTGGACCGTCTTAAGGCCCGCTTGGTGGCTAAAGGTTATACTCAGATATTTGGCCTTGACTATGGTGACACATTTTCTCCCGTGGCGAAAATGACTTCTGTTCGCCTCTTTATTACTATGGCAGCCATTCATCACTGGCCTATGTATCAGCTGGACATAAAGAATGCTTTCCTCCATGGTGATCTGCGGGAAGAGGTTTATGTGGAGCAACCTCCTGGGTTTGTTGCTCAGGGGGAGTCTAACCTAGTTTGTCGTCTTCGAAGATCCTTGTATGGTCTAAAGCAGTCTCCCGGGGCTTGGTTTGGAAGGTTTAGCACTGTTGTGCAGCAGTTTGGCATGACTCGAAGTGAGGCTGATCACTCAGTCTTTTACAGACACTCTGATTCAGGTTCTATTTATTTGGTAGTATATGTTGATGATATCGTCATTACAGGTAATGATACTCATGGCATAACTCAGATAAAACAACATTTGTGCCATCTTTTTCAAACAAAGGACCTTGGAAGACTCCGATATTTCTTAGGGATAGAAGTGGCCTAATCCAAATATGGCATTGTACTATCACAGAGAAAATATGCTATGGATATTCTTGAGGAAACAACATTGTTAAATGCTAAGCCCGTTGATACTCCTATGGATCCAAATGTCAAGCTTTTACCAAATCAGGGGGAGCTATTTTCTGATCCAGAAAGGTATAGAAGATTGGTTGGGAAACTGAACTATCTCACAGTTACTCGACCAGACATTTCCTTTGCAGTCAGTGTAGTAAGTCAGTTCTTGAATTCTCTCTGTGAAGATCACTGGAATGCAGTAATCTGTATCCTCAAGTACATCAAGACTGCTCCTGGCAAAGGTCTTCTCTATGAGAACAAAGGTCATACCAGAGTTGTAGGATACTCAGATGCTGATTGGGCAGGTTCTCCTATTGATAGAAGATCCACTTCTGGGTATTGTGTATTCGTTGGAGATAACTTGATTTCCTGGAGAAGTAAGAAGCAAAGTGTAGTTGCTAGATCAAGTGTTGAAGCAGAATATCGCTCCATGGCCACAGCTACCTGTGAACTCATCTGGTTAAAACAGCTACTGAAGGAACTCAAGTTTGGAGACACTGGCCCAACATCTCTCATTTGTGATAATCAAGCTGCTTTGCATATTGCTTCAAATCCAGTGTTTCATGAAAGGACTAAGCACATTGAGATAGATTGTCATTTCCTTAGGGAAAAGGTTCTCTCAGGAGATATAGTCACTCGTTTTGTCAACTCAAATGATCAATTAGCTGATGTATTTACTAAGTCTTTGAGAGGACCTAGGATAGACCAGATATGTAACAAGCTTGGTGCATACGATCTATATGCTCTAACTTGAGGGGAGTATTGCTGTACATAGTATAGAAGTCACACATTGAGTGTGTCTCTTTGTATTCTTCAATTAGTTTGCTATATAATAGCACCAATGTTGTGTAGTTTAATATAACAAGGATTACAATGAATACCTCTTGTCTCTTGGTGATTAACACTAGACAAGGGTGCAGCTTCAAAGCTGTATAAGTAGTGAATTAATGTATTCAATTATTCATAAACTTCTGCTAGAGCTAGAGAAAATAAGGCGTACGAATATGATGGTGCTGCCGACCATAGTTCGAATTATTTATAAGGCATTGACACTAAATAAGTATGAATAATGGTAACCTTTTTTGGGGGGTCCCTTTTGAATGTAAATAGATATTATTTAAGTATCTCATAAACATTATCGTATTACTATCCTCTTGAACATTATCATGAATAGAATAATTTGATTCAAGAAGTAAAGGAGAGAGAGTGAACTTTGTTGCAACTTGCAAGTAAAGCCTTTTTGTAAGAAAAAAAAAACTGTATATTATTTTTTAAATTACTAAAAATAAGTGTCTACAGACAAACTTTTATTAAACGAAACATCATATAAATTTAGAAAAGAATAATGATATTTAGTACAAAAACATTTTCACAAAATTAATTATGAAAAAAGAATACATACAAAAACACGAGTAATCAAAGAAAACAATAATTTTAAAAATAACTATATTCTCCCATAACAATAATTCATAAAACTTTCATGAAAGGTTTTTTTTTGTTACAATCATCATTTTTCGATAAAAAAAAAATCTAAATACATTTATTCTCGACAATCATGTCAATGAAAAGTATACAATATGTTATTCAGAATAAATTTCCTTCTCCACCATCATATCTAGAGATGTGCATGGGTGAATCGAATCGGATTTTTTGAAAAATCGAATCGAATTGGTTTAAATGGTTCGGTTCAGAAATGATTTGGTTCGGTTCGGAAGTGGTTCGGTTCAGTTGGAAATGGTTCGGTTCGGTTTGGATCGATCCTCTTTTGAAAAGAAAAATATTTAAAATTTAAAAAATAAAGTTATAAAAATCAATTTGATTCAGTTTGAAAACGATTCGGTTCGGTTCGGAAACGGTTCGATTCGGTTCAAAATGGTTCAGCTCTTATACTGGTTCTAAAAACCGGTTCGGTTCATGAACTGGTTCTTTAAAAATTGGTTCGGTTCATTAACTGGTTTTTAAAAACCAATTATTTTAAAGGCGGTTCGGTTCATTTTTTTGATTATTTTGCAGATTCCTAAATTCTAATCATATCTATAAAAGCTATATATTATAACAAAAAGATTATTCATTTAATCCCATCCCTTCACTTTTCTTGCTTTCTAAATTTAACATCTACAACAAAAAAAAGTGTATCATTTAGTAAAAATTATATTATATTTTACTTCTTCACTAATTCTTCATTTTTTTATTTTTTATTTTGGTTTCTCAAAAGTTAACTTCTATAATATGAATTTTAGGAAGAGCACCTTGGTTGATAGTAACGCCAAGTCAATGAAGAAATAGGTGTTGGAGAAGAAAGTGCACGAAATGGGAGGCTTCAATGTGTTGCGTTTGATTTGACTGCACCTTATAAGAGGAAGCCCTCGACACAGTGCACATGGCCTGCACACACTCCACTTTGCTTACCAACAATTTGCAAATCCCATTCGTGTCCCTACCAAACCCAAACCTGCAGCCACCCTCCAACAAAATCTTCTTTCGCCCCCTCAGATTCAAAGGGGTTTCTGTGGTTAGTGCCAAACCCAAAAGGCTTCTTTGCCAGGTGAAAGCGTCAATGTCGGAGACGAAGAACGTTGCGGTGGAGGTCTTTGAAAAGGAGGAGCTTGCGGTGTCTTTGGCCAAATATGTCGCCGATCTCTCCAATAAGTTCACCGCTCAAAGAGGGGCTTTCACTGTCGTCTTGTCTGGTGGCTCCTTGATCAACTATCTCCGGTGACTTTCTTTTTTTCTTTTTCCTTTTTTTTAATAATAATAATAATAATAATAATCAATTGTATTGAATTAGATTAATGTTATTGTTTAATGGGATTACGAGGACTTTTTTCCTTTGGGTGAATGCTTTTTTGTGTTGGGATTTCAGGGAACTGCTGGAACCTCCTTATGCTGATTCTCTTGATTGGCATAAATGGCATGTGTTTTGGGTGGATGAGAGAGTCGTGCCAAAGACTCATGAAGATAGCAACTACAAGCTTGCTCTTGATGGGTTTCTCTCCAAGGTTTGTTGTTCATGATTTTTTAGGTGTCATCTCATTAAATTATTTATTTAGCCTGAACATATTTCCGATTATTGAAATTATTATTATTTGGGTTCATTATGTGTTGCGATTAGAAAATTGGGAAAAATTAAAGGAGGTTGATTCGAAGGATGTAATTCATCGAGTTGAAACCATTGCAAAAAAACAGCGCTTATGTGAGGATAGGAACTCCATTTTGGAATTGGATAGAACATGGTATATGGACATGTTTTCCTTCAAAAGCTTAAGTTTTTGGTTGAATTAGTTTTTTACATCGTACGAGGGTTTTAGTGACAATGAGGTCACGAGTTCAATCCTTATTGACCCCACTTTCTAGTGGAATTAAGTAAAGCATAAGGTAAACAAAAAATTGAGCCCGTGCAATATCCACTCTTTAAATCCAAAGGGTTCTTGTGTGAGGGGATGTAGTAGAGAATAATATAAACCATTAAAAAAACCCTCACCCAACAGCTTAAGTTGGATCGAATTGGTTCTTTACAAGAGTATCTATTAAGCGGCTAACAAGGTGTTGGGTGCAATGGTATGTGCTCCCAGATGTGCTCCCAGGGGAGGACAAAGGTTGGAGCATGGAGACTTTACTTGTGGGGAGGCCTAATCACATATCTCCCTATTCAAAGAGATTAATCTCAAACCAAAAAAGGGTGTGAAGATATCCTGGGAAAAAAGATATCTAGTAAGTGACGAAGTGAATGGACAAGTACAAGCATTTCAGGGAGAGACTATTTCTTTATAGAAGATCAGGCAAATGAATCCCCATGTTGGATAGGATGGTATTATATTCACAAATTTGTTGAATGTTTTGCTCATTCCTATAAAATGATGCAAGAGAGGAAAAGAATGGGTTAGGATCAACTTACTTCGGTGTTAGAATAATAAGTATTACACATAATATTAACAGTTAATCTATTTGCATATAATGACTCTAATTTATTTGTCACATGAGCCGTTAGATGCAAATGAGATCAATGATTAAAATTGAGAACATAACTCACGCCGGTATAAAAAGATCATATCTCAAAAAGGATTGCTTTCAGTTTCAAGTTATATGCTATAAATTGTTCATGTATTGTCTTCTTTAAAATGACTAAATGACCAAGGTTTACTGTCTCCCTCCCCAGTCTTCTATCAGGATAATTTTCTGTCAATCTAACCTGTTGGTACTTTGATCACGGTTCTCTTGGCAGGTGCCCATTCCTCCAGGCAATGTTTATGCAATCAATGATGCCCTGTCAGCTGAAGGAGCGGCTGATGACTATGAGACATGTCTCAGGCACTTGGTCAAGAATAATGTGATAGCTTTGTCATCTGTCAGCGGGTTTCCAAAATTTGATCTAATGCTGCTGGGCATGGGCCCTGATGGGCATGTAGCTTCTTTGTTCCCGGGGCATCCTCTTGTGGAGGAGAATAAAAAATGGGTTACCTTCATTAAGGACTCGCCAAAACCACCTCCAGAGAGAATAACTTTCACCTTTCCTGTGATTAATTCTTCTGCTTACATAGCACTTGTTGTGACTGGTGCTGGTAAAGCAGATGCCGTTCACTCTGCACTGGGCAGATCTCAAAATTCTGATAAGCTACCTGCTGCAATGGTTTCACCTGAAGGGGAGTTGAAATGGTTCTTAGACAAAGGTGCAGCCTCGAAGCTGTAGATCCTGCAGCTAAGCCAGTTGATTAAAGCGTTGTGCTAGTGTATTTACCTTTGCAATATTGAGTTTGTGTATGAGAACAGACATATCTAGTGTTGAATCTCCTTATCTCAGTGATAGTTAACACTGGGGAGGGCGTCTTCTTTGTCTCTTGTGACAATAAAAGGACTAAAGTGAAGAACAGGGTGCAATATGAAGTGTTTTTGCTTCAAAATTTCTAAATTCTTCCCTTCCCAAATTTCCTATTAATGTGAAGCAACCCCGCCCTTCCCTCTTCATGCAACAACCTGAGTTATGTCGTACCTCAGCTTATCTGATTCCTATGTTAGGGTGACAAATAAGTGTACTTACCTATCTTGACTTTCTTTCTAAGTCATCTTT
The DNA here is from genome assembly GCF_033153095.1 of Gastrolobium bilobum. Taxonomy (NCBI): domain Eukaryota; kingdom Viridiplantae; phylum Streptophyta; class Magnoliopsida; order Fabales; family Fabaceae; genus Gastrolobium; species Gastrolobium bilobum. Next base: position 134,974 of record NW_026896861.1, on the reverse strand, counting down.
TAAGTTGTGTTCTGTTGAGATATATAATCTCACATTAATTGGATGGGCAACTAATATGGCCTTTATAAGGTTTTGGGCACTCCCACCCCTTGAGCTAGCTTTTGGGGTGGTGACCTCAAGGTTCTTAATATAGTATCAGAGCCTCACCGTTCCCCGCTTTAAAAAGTGGAATTAAAATAAAAAAAAAAAACACAAAAAGGTAAACTAAAAATAGGCCTGTGCAATTTCCACGCTTCTAGCCTAAAGGGCTCTTGCGTGAGGGGGCGTGTTGAGATATATAGGCCCACGTTAATTGGATGAGCAACTAATATGGCCTTTATAAGGCTTTGGGCACTCCCACCCCTTGAGCTAGCTTTTGGGGTAGTTTTGGGGTGGTGACCTCAAGTTCTTAATATGTTCAAACTTAAATGTTCATTCGGTTTTGGAATGCTATTGTTCCATCCCTGTCATTTAAATGAATCAAATGATCGATCTATGTTAATTTGTCCTTCCCCGCAATCGGTGCCATGTATTGTGCCCTACACATTCCTTGGTACTTTCGGGGAAGTCGGTATGACAGGAAATCGCAAATAGGCAATGATTCCTGCCTTGTGCGCGAATTTGCCACTACCTGAAGAGTAAGACACAAAACAAAACTTGTTTTTTATTTTTTATCAATTTGAGAACTTATTCTTCATATATTATTTTTAGGATAGAAAAATAAAAATATATTTTAGTTTTTTTTTTTTCTTCTTATTTTTATAAATTATATACTTCAAACCACAGTGATCACCGGAGCCGTTGCCACTAGTTGCTGGAGCTGCTATTGCAGCTGCCATCATCACCGGAACATCAACAAATTTTCAAAAATTATTCTCAAAATAAAATTTATGAAAGTTCTGTAAGAAAAAATCTAAGCAATTTTTAAAAGTAAAAAAAAACAAAAGCAGAATCAGGAATTTGATCTTATACTTAACAGTCACATTAAGAATATCCACATAGAACAAGGTGCGACTTGTAAAATACATTAATCTAAGCAAGAAAAGCCCTCTGAGCACATGGGCAGTATAAATTTGGGGGTTGCGAACAATGTACTCTTTACGCACTGTTTAATGTGTCTATTTTGGTTTTATATGGCATTGGGTTTTGTACTCCTTTCTTTTGCATGTATATTTTACATTGGTTTCTAATCCTGCATTATTTTCTCAAACGAGCATCATTTCTAATGCAATTTGCAAGCAAATTGGATGGTTAGTCCAAGAAGATAATGTTTCGTTTGATGTAGTACTTTAACTTTTGCTCCCCCCCCCCCCCCCCCCCCCCCCCCCCCAAAAAAAAAAAAAACCCACTTCTTTGTATTAGATGTCACTTTAATGCATGCCTGGTAAAAGTCTCTCTGCAAATAGCACATTTTGTTCATATTTGACACAGTGATCTACCCTTACATGCCAGCTTTATTCATACCACCACATAATAAGACCATCCATCACAGTTCTATTAATTCCAGGTCAGACCAAATTGGTCAGGCTTCCTAACCTTGAGCTTATCAATAAATGAAAAGGTCCAAAACCAAAAGTAAAAAAGGGAAATAAAAAGAGTAGAAGACTGAAGTAAAATGTACTGAAATTAAATCCCATGTCACTATTGAAATCAAATAATTATTAGGCTTATCTATAGTGATGATTTATTGATGTTTTTACTTTTTGTTTTTGTAGTTTAGTTAACCGGTTTAAGATAGAATTTATACCTCATGCCATGCCACTATGAAAAAGTGCCGATCAAGGGGCTCAGAGTTGCGTAAAAACCAAAACAACAACTTCATCATTAGCAGTTTTGACTTTTGACTGCAATCACTTCACATAATTAAGGCCATGCTTTAGGATAACAGCGAGCAGTGTACAATGTTGAAATTAGGGGGCAATATTTACACGACACACACCCTTGGCATGTTGGTGTTGTCATTATCGACTAGGCTCGCTTTGGATTCACTGTTTATTCTTTGGAATCTCTTTCATCATTGTGGTAGATGATGAAAAGGACCTATAAAACATGAAATATTTTTAAAAGTAAAACATATGGACCTCAATGGATTGTTTGTTTTTTTCTTTTTCTGTATATTTTCTTCTTTTTTACTTCTTATTTTTTAAGAAAGGGTTCTACCTTGCATGTCGATGACCCAATTAATATGCTTTCTGGTTGCCCTGGTTGATATTCTCATGGCCACTGTTTCTGTTAATAGAGAAAACATTGGGTTATGAGTTATCACCCTAGATATTTGTGTGAAGGAAGGTAGAACATGGTTTTTTGAAAGTGGACTCTTCATCATGACTACGTTGAATGGTTCTGGCTAACAAACGAAATGCCTCCATTGTAGCAATGGAATTGTAGATAATATATTTGATACATTATAGAAGGCAAAACATATCATTTAGGGACACTTATTTTATAATCCACTGTCGGATCTCAAAGTGGCAATTGATGGGAAAGCAACAAAATTGGAAAACCGTGGAGCCCGCAAGAATATGAAATATCATAGCCTCTCAAGTATTCACTCTTTATTTTTTCAAAAAAAAAAAAAAAGTATTCACTCTTTAGGAAGACAAAAACAAATCTCGAGATTACGAAGATAAATTTTTTCCTCTTTTTTTTAAAAGTTGTATTCTAAAAACAATCAAATTTTAACATATCTAAAATTAATGGGTAAGGTATTAAAACAATTAATTTAATTGCCATATTGCCAAGTAGTGGATCAACAAGCAGTGTTTGTTCAAGTTTAATTAATAATCTCAACTTTTAGATACATAACTTTTGGGATATTCAAGTGTGATAAAATTCAAAATTATTTGATAATAAACTAAGTGAAATTCATATAAATTAAATGACTCATAAATTTAATAGTATAAAATTTTGGGTTGAAATATTATATTAAACCCATTTATTGCGGTTGATGCAAATTAATCTATTAATAATAATATTTAATTATGGGCTACCTCTGACCCGCCATACTAATCAATAAATCGGTGAGAAATAAAAAATAAAGAAAAACTATTATACTGCAGGTTTAATTATTATGTTATGGTTCTTGAAAATAGTTCTTTTTAATAATTTTAAATTTTAAATTAAAAAGTAAGAATTTTCTTAAATAAAATTTTTCTTATTATGTTGTTATTTTATTTGTTTTTTCACTTATCTTTTCCTTTTTAATTTTTTTTTAAATCACCGCGCCTGATTTTGTTGACTGATATGTCTAGAATTTTTTTTTCTGGATACACAATTCGACGTTATTGTTAGTTGCTTAGTTGACAATTACACATAGATGAAACTTGTCCTTTTCTTTTTTGACAAAATAACAATAACAATAATAATAACAAACAGTACAAAATGATCGATCGGTTGTTCATTCAAAGAACCCCACTTAATAAATTTTGGGCAATTTTCAAATTATCTTTGGCTAAATGCACTGTTAATAGTACCATACTATACTAAGAAATAAAATTCTTCAAGTAATATATTTAACTTTTCCATAAAGCAAATAATATCTGTGACATGCTTTTCAAAAGTGACCTGAAGTTCAAGTAGGTCGGTGGTGTTCTCTATACAAATTCAACCTCCTTTTGACTGAGGATTACTACTTACTATTATTCTAGGATTAATATTTCCGAGAGAATTTGTCTATTATAATACACGTAAAAATATGTGAGTTTGAGAAAGAAAAAAAATAGACCTCATACATTTTTATATGAAGGTAGGATCGTTTGACACTAATGTCAAATTTAAAATTTGACAACTCATCTGAAAGTCGTTAAATAAAATTTTAAATTTGACACCGATGTCAAAAAATCTTGCCTTATATATATATATATATATATAGTAGATAAAATTATCTGCTATAATATAAGAAACACTAATTTCATTATTCTATTGTCCTAATCAAATCTATTTTTGACAGCATAATTATCAATATTGTACGATGCACAATGCGATTCATATAATATGATACGATGCACAAGCATAACAATACGTATCGTGGAATGTATTGGAAAGTTGTTTGTATTGGGCGGTACAATACGTATCCTATATTATACGATACGAAAATTAAATTAAAATTTTTAATATAAAAAAAAAATTGATTTATGATTTAAAATAAAAAAATCTAAAAAATTATTATTATTAAGGAAAAGAAAATAAAGATTTCATTTATGATTTAACAGAAAAATATTTCTGCAGTTACTGCAGATAAGTTATCTGCATTTATTCTCAAAATGACGTCGTTTAGGGATTGAAATATTAAAAAATTTATTTATAAAGAATATAATAACCCTGAAATAAATTAAAATTACAAAAACACCATGATTTTCGCTCCAAAACGACGTCATATCGGGCTTACTGTAGATAACTTATCTGCAATAACTGCAGAAAAAGTGAAAAATCAATCTAAAAAATCTGTATTAATAAAGGAAATAATTAAATAAATATTTTAATATCTATTTTTAAATAATTTTTTATTATATTTTTATATCTTACTATTCGATACAATTTATGCAGGGGTGTTCAAAATGTCCAAAAGAACCAAACTGATCCATAACCAAACTGCTGCACATTTTAAAAACTGGTTTCATATGAAACCGCATTTTATTTTATAAACTGGTTATTTACCAAACCATAAAAATAATTGGTTATCCATGGTTATCCATAACAAAACTACTCTACAATTAAAGAATGAATAAGTATTATTTTTTTATTATGCTTATTATATTAGTCAATTAACTCAAACTTCCAAACAATAAATTAGCAAAAAAAATTAAACAGCTCAAGTAGAAAATATTTATTTAAAAAAAAATTACACATAAATCGAAAGGTTGCATCCAAAGAAAGCACTTCTTACGTAACGTAACAATTTTTTTTCCCAAAAAAAATGACCAAGGCGAAGGCTTTGAAATGACAAAAATGAAGTTAAAAAATATAACGAAAATGGCAACGAAATTAATTAATTGGCTTAACATCTCTGAAAGCGCCGTTAAAAGTACATCTCACAACGGATTTACTTATTTGTTCTTTAATTATAGACCAGTTTGGTTATGGATAATCAATTATTTTTATGGTTGGTAAATACCAGATTATAAAAATAAAATATAGTTTCATATAAAACCGATTTTTAAAAATAACCGATTTTAAAAATAGGGAAAAAAGTTTCCGGTGTTACTTTAGATAACTTTATCTAATGTTCATCGAAACGACGTCGTTTTGGGTTTGAAAAATTAAAAAATTAGAGTGATAAAGACTATTATAACCCTGAAATAAATTAAAATTACAAAAATACCATGATTTCCGTCCCAAAACGACGTCGTTTTGATGAACATTAGATAAAGTTATCTACAGTAACATCAGAAAAAACAAACCCTTAAAAATATGGAGCAGTTTGGTTATGGATTAGTTTAGTTCTTTTGGACATTTTGAACACCCCTACCCATACCTTCCTCTATCAGTTCAAATGAAACTCACAGTAACATAACGAAGAGCAATTGTTTTTTTATAATTTTAAAATAATTCAACTGTTCTTCTATCAATCACTCTCAAAACCACGTGAAACAATTTCTATAAGAATCATTTTGTCTGGAAAGTTTCAAAACAATGAAGATTCTTGCAATAAATAGTTGGTCAACTACCTATAACCGGGAGAAATAAACGACTACTTATAAAAATAGCACAACCCATCAAAAACCGATTTTGAACTTGATAACCGACTTATGGTTCATAACCGGTTTTGTTTAAAACCGATTTTGAATTAAAACCGGTTTAAAATCGATTTTAAATCAAAACCGGTTATAAACCATAAACCAGTTTTGAAATCGGTTTCAAATCGGTTTAGAAAATTAAAAATCAGTTTTAAAAAATGAAAACCGGTTCGGTTTGAAAACCAAACCGTTTAAAACCGGTTCGGTTCGATTTTTGTTAAAACCGGTTATAAATTGCTCCATGCACACTCCTAAATTTATGATATATGATACAAAAAGTTAACTAAACAATACACGTATTGTGATTCAATAATCTGGTTTGAAAGTAATTACCTTTTATCATATGGGGATCCCGTAACATACCATAACATATAATGAATGTGGTTAATATTGCTGAAACCTGAAATAAGCTATGGAGTCTTTGGGTTACTACTTACTAGATTAGTTTAATTGAAGAATATGCAGCGGTGTTACCTCGATTACTGCCTTCTTCTTCTTCTTTTAAGACTAACTTTTCATTTGGAGGAGGAAAAAAAAAAAAAAGAGCAGACAAAATAGACAAAATTTTGAAACGATATATTTTAGGATTGCATGGAAAAATAAAATAAAGGACATTGTAAAATTTTTGTTTTTGTAATGTAACATGAATTTTTTTTAAGTGTCTTTACTCTTTTTTTCTACGTTTCAAAATAACACCATTTTGAGTTATATAAAATAATTTTATTATTTATTATATGAGAAATACTAAATTTTTAAAATATATATGTATATATATATACATGGACAAAATTTTCTTACACCGATATAAAAATAATAAATCTTACACTTAATCTTAATTGTTGATTTTCATCTATGGTTGTAATTTTTTGAGAATTAATAATTAATTAATTTAAATAACTCAATTAATCTTAACTGTTCGAATAATAGAAATCAACGGTTAAGATTGAGTGTAAAATTTATTATTCGTACAACGGTATAAATTAATTAATTAAGAGAAAAGTGTTTATCATTTTAAATGACATAGAGTTACATCATTTTAATAGAGAGATAGACACAAAATAAAAAAATTAAAATAAAAGAAATCACTCACTTTCTCTCCCATGATTTCCATTCCTCGTGTCTTTCTCTCTCCTAAAATGACATAACTTATGTCATTTAAAATGACAAGCATCAAACTCATTAATTAAATAGAATGATTCAATTAATTACAGTCATTTGATGGACGAAAATCAACTGCACGTTAAGATTGAGTGCAAGATTTATTATTCTTATACCGATATAAATTGTCTTGTCACTATATATATATGATAAAAATATTTCTCAAGCAACTTGAGATATATTTATCTCCGTCTACGCTCAAAACTATGTCGTTTTATTCATTTATTTTGTTATATTAATTGATTTACTTTTGAATGGTTATGATTCCATTTTTCTCTCTCTTTCTTTATCACCATTGATTCATCTTTGTACGGTTATGATTTAGGTGTCGGAGATGAAGTTATCTCAAGCAGTTTGAGAAACGATAAGCCATATATATATATATATAGAGAGAGAGATATAGGATCCCTTGACACCTCATTTGAGAGCCATTAGATCAAAAAAGATCAATGGTGTCAAATGCTTACAAATTAGAGTCGTTGATCTTTTTTGATCTAATGACTCTCAGATGAGGTGTCTAAGGATCTTACCTCTTTTATATATATATATATATATATATATATATATATATATATATATATAGGGAAATATTACTCTTCTTTTTTTTTTTTGTAAATTATTACTCTTCTTTTAGATAAGATAACTTCTCTCCTACTCTCTCACTTCGATTTTTGCACCTCACCTTTTTCTTTTTTTTCTTTTTTCTTGTAATGGTGGGACCCATCTATTTTCTCTCTACAACATAAGATAATTATCTTATGTAAAAGGAGAATAATAAAACGCATATATATATATATATATATGATTCGTTTTTTTTTGCAGTAAGCCTAATACGACATTGTTTTGGGAGTAAATGCAGATAAATTATCTGTAGTAACTGCAGAAATATTATTATGATATATATATGGGAAAAACATGTTTCCGGTAACTTGAGATAAGTTTATCTCCGGCCACCCCAAAATTACGTCGTTTTTTTATTTATTTTCTTATATTAATTGATTCACCTTTGAATGGTTATGATTCCCTTTTTCTCTCTCTTCCTTTATCATCATTGATCCATCTTTGTACGGTTATGATTTAGTAGCCGGAGATAAAATTATCTCAAGCAGCTTGAGAAATGATAAGCCCTATATATATATATATGGGAAAAATGTTTCTGCAGTTACTGCAGATAAGTTATCTGCATTTTTTTCAAACGACGTCGTTTTGGTATTGAAATCTTAAAAAATTATAAATACAAAGACTATTATAACCTTGAAATAAATTAAAATTACAAACATACCATGATTTTCACCCAAAACGACGTCGTATTGGGCTTACTGCAGATAACTTTTCTGCAGTAACTGCAGAAAAAGCGAACCCTATATATATATATATATAGGTAAAATCATTTAAAGTTTTACGTACAGCAACGACATGTGTATGATTATGATTTTTCACATTTAATGCTTTCATCCTTTGTATGGTTATGATTCCTGCATTTAATGCTTTCAAATATATATATGGCAAATATTTGATTGTTGCACGTACAGTGTAAGAACTCGCACCGTTAATTAAGAAAATTAATCAGTTAATTATGAGTTTAATGAGATAATTCCATAATTGACCCTAATAATTATATTGAGGCTCTAATAATTATAGTAATTGAGTTATAATGCTGAAAGTCGCTTTTCTGATGAAAAGTGCAGATACTGGTTCTGCTAGTCGGTATAAATGCGTACCAAAAAAATATCCCGAAAAATTATAATAAGTGCATGATAATTACTAGAATAATATGTAGGACTTGTAAAACAAGTTTCAAGTTAAAATAATGAGAACTGGTGCCAGAAACAGGTATTGGCTATGAAAAGCGCCTACCAGAAAGGTGCTGTGAAAAATATAAGAAAAATATGATAATTCTTCTAAAATTGAGTAGTTTAAGAATCCTGAGTTTGGGATTAAAATGCTAAGCGTAACTATTTTTGCTAATACTGCGTGGTTTGAGTTAATGAGACTATATATATAACTTTTGGGCTCAAAGCCCTAGGTTAATTCTATTCCCTACGTGAGTGTTGGCTGGTCAGGGGTGTGTGTGCACTGTTCCATTGCCACTCTTCCCTTGTTCTTGGCAAAATCCCATCAAGAGACCACTTTTCTTGGTTGTTCTTCTATCTAAACACTTGGGCCTTGTATGAGTTGGCCTTGGGAGGGTGTGGAGTGTACCATTCTGAGTTTGTGGCCTCTTTGGTGAGGTGAAGTGGCAGACTTTGGGGTTGTCTTCTTGGGTTTGGGTTATGTAACCTTGTTCTTGGCTTCTTGAGCTTCAAGAAGCCACCTTTTGGCACAAAGGGTCAAGCTTGAAGTGTATTTTCGTAGCCTTGTGAAGTCAGAACCTTGGGGTTGCATTGGAGGCTTCCTTTCTGCTTCATTTTCGGAGTTTAGAGCTCTTGAGGTGAGCCATGATCACCTTGGTGTCATTTTGAGACCTAAAGCTTGTTTAATCAATTAAAAAGAGGAACTTTAACCTTTTGAGTAAATGAATGTGTTTTTGGGTTCATAACATGTTGATGGTTATCTGTTTAGGGAGTCATTGGACTCCCAATCGCTTTTGGATCCTTAAATTTGGCATTATGCAGAAGTTGGCTCGAATTTCTGCATTCTGTTGGAGAAGTATTCGAATACTTTCCGTGTAGTATTCGAATACTTGTCCTTGGTAATCGAATACTCCTTGCAGGAGTATGAGAATACTTTTCTGGGAAGAAAAGTATTCGGATACCTTTGAAGAAGTATTCGAATACTGTAAGGTATTCGAATACAGTGAGGTTTGGTATTCGGATACTGAGGTATTCGGATACTGGGGAAAAAAGTATTCGGATACTTGTGAGTATTCAAATACTTTAGTGAAAGTAATCGAATACTTTCTGGAGAGCTGGAGTATTCGAATACTACTCGTGAAGTATTCGAATACTACTCGTGGAGTATTCGAATGCTTCTTGCAGAAACAACATGTAATGAGTTAAAATGAGTAAGAAAGACGTAATCACTTGTGTAATCTGAGGTATGATTATTGATGATTAATTATGGTATGGGCAGATTGTGATTTTGCTGCTTGTGGGCCTTGAGCTTGTGTGGACTCTTGGCATTGGATAGTTAGCTTGCAAGGTAAGCTTTCGTGTCCTCGGTTTAGCCATTGTGTAGTTCCATCGTGCCCCGTGGGGGAATGGTTATATGCATGCTGTGTTACATGCTTTGATATATTTGGAATGCTGTTGAGCTTTATGTGTAATGACTTTTAATATGCATGTGTTGTTCCATCTTGACGGTAAGCCTGAGTATGTGGCGTCATACAAGACGGTGATCCTGGGTGGATGCAAGTAGCGTCTTGCACTATGTGTGGGTATTTGGCGTATATAAATCTTGCATTTCTCTGGCCAGTAGAATAGTATTGACACACATGACATGATTATCTGCTGCATTGCACTGTTTTAGAAATGATATTGATGAACTGCTTTTGAACTTATATTGCACATGTAAGTGAGCTTGGGGTGGAGTTGAGTTGAGTTGAGACTTATGTGGGTTTTGTTGCCTTATTTGGGGTGAGCATGGGAGTTGTCCATGCCACTATGTTGTTAGTACTTTTGAGTTGAGTTGTATAAACTGTTAGATGATCCGGTCTACGTTTTGTAGTTCCATGACTAGAGACTCATACTTATGTTATTCTAATTAATGAAGTATTTCAGTTAGCTGTTTATTGCAATGTACATACAGGCGATGTTTTGAAAATGGTTAAGTAATCAAGTTGGTAATGATTAATGTCATCATAATTGAAAAGAAAAAGATATTCTGCATTTTTAATTAAGCGCAGCTTAATACGATAGTGATAACATTACCAGTTATATACGGGGTGTTACATACAACAGCTGCAGAAATGTAAAACCCATATGGATCAATAGTAATAAAGGAGGAGAGAAAAAAAATGTTAAAATAGGTAGTTACGAAATCATAACTGTTGATTTACCTTTGTATGGTTATGATTCCCCACATGATATGATCATTTGGATTTTCACACGAGAGGATCCAGATCCATAGGAAATGGATCATCTCATGTGGAAAAAAATATGATATGGTCATGTGGAATATATATATATATGTATGGAGAGACTTATAAGTCTTACACTATAAATGACAACCGTTGATTTCTGTCCATCAACGACTGCGATGGGAAGTAAGATTTAAAATCTTTACTCTGGAGTTTTTTATAAGACTTAAAAGTCTTACACTATAAATGACGTCGTTTTGGGTTGAAAATTTAAAAAATTATAATGAAAAAGACTATTCTAACCTTGAAATAAATTATAATTACAAAAATACTTTGATTTTCGTCTCAAAACGACGTCATTTTGGACTCAATGTAGATAAGTTATCTACATTGACTGTAGAAAAAGCGAACCCATAATTAATATGTGATAAATATTTCGAAAAATATTATATATTTCATCATTGAATTAGAGGTCTTTGTATAATTAGTAACTCAAATATATATATATATATATATATATATATATATATATATATACAACTAACTTACGAAATAAAATGAAAATATAAACAGAACCTATTATCCTTTTTTAATATGATATTTATCTCCAATATTATGGTTATACTTATTCCTAATAATATGCATAATAAAATAAAATTTGTCCAAATGATTTTAGTATAATCAATTTAAAGTCAAAATATTTTTACATTAATTTTCATATAAGTCGATGAAATATAATATAAATAAACTTTCAATTCAATTGCAAATTTCGCAAAAACCTCATCATGCAGAGATATTTAGCACCACATGCTATGGTAATATTTTAAGAACAATTGCTTAAAGTATTTAGTTTTAAAATGAGAACATGTGACTTGAGACCGAAACCTGGATTGGTATGACTAATCTTAATTCAATTATTGTTATGCGATTTTGTCTAATTAACATGCAAATTAATATATAAGTAACACATTATTATTTGTTTTTTTTACTACAGTGGTAATGAGGGCGAAAATTAGACAAATAAATTCAAATAGTTTAAATAATCACAATAAATAAAGAGTAAATTTTCCTAATAGCTAAGGGACTAATTAAGTATCCTCCAAAATTAAATTTGATGAACAACCAAGCATGCAAAGTAAACGGAAGTATATGTATGCAACATTTAATCACTTTAGCCATTATAAAATTTTGACCCCCGTGATTGGATTAGATTAGAAAGCAACTTGCCAATTTGTTCATTTATGTAAAGAAGGCAAGTAGTGAGCCATGAGTGAGAGAGATAAACTTCTTAACATAGTTATCAATTAATTAAAAGTTTAAAACCTTTGCCTCAATATGAAGGATGAAAGAGGTTAGATGGTATCAATAGGTATAACTCAATTAGCAACACAAAATGAGTTGATGAGGAGAAAATCATGTTAGATTCCTATTAAATAGATCTTTGAAGAGAGATATAAAACTTTAACTATGATTAAACTTTAATTCAACTCGAATTTAAAGAGTTGAAACTTATAAAAATACGGTAATCACTCGCTGCTTTGAAAAGGTAATTAACATCTATATGAAAAAAAGACAAAGGTTAGTTAGTTTGAAAGATGAGATTAGTGACAGAAACGGTAGCGTTTTAGGGATGGTTGCTGGGATAGAGTATGATTAGTTCCCTCTCCTCTACTCTATGAAAGTAAAAGCCCAAAGCACTCTATTCAACTAACATATGCATAGATTCTTTCTTCACCCTATACTAGTCTTCTTCCCTTTTCCCTCTCAGTCCTTTCTCTCTCTTCTCTCTCTAAAAACACAAAAATCAAAAGCAGAAGAAATCAGACGAGTTGGTTTTCGCGTTACCCTTCTCTCTTCCCTGAAAGAAAATTGCAGAATCAGTGGAAAGAAGAAGGATCATAGCAAGGGCATTTCAGTAATTTCGGTTCTCTCTCTGTCCTCCATGTTCACATCCACTAACTTGAGTACCAACAACGACACTCCCTTCTTCTCCGGCGGCGGCGGCAGGTTTTCATTTATGGCCGCGGCGGCGGTGCCATCCTCTCCGGTGGTGCTCTTCACGGCCTTGGCTGGCCTTGCTCTCGTCGCTGTCATCTTCTACAGTGCCAGTAGGTAAAAAACCGAAGAAACCCTCAAATGAACAAATTAGAGAGAGCATCGCAATCGCAAAAACCCTAGCTCACTGTCTCACTCAGACCTAGATGATATTGTTTTCGATTCCGATTTCTTTACACTAAAAGGGGGAAGAAAAAGTGTGCGTAGAAGGAATTTATAGATGAATCCCCTTAGAAAAAGTCTCAATTCATCTTCGTCGTCTTCGAATTCCTCTCCTTCTTCATCATCGTCATCATCGTCGTCATCTTCGTCGTGGATCCATTTGCGTTCGGTTCTATTCGTTGTCACTTCTTCCTCACCAGCTTCTTGTTCGTCCTCTGATCGGTGAGTTCTTCTTCTCTCCTTTTGCTCTCACTTGATTTTATTTTTTATCTTTTTCAGCGCTAAGATTTCTGTTACTTCTCTGTTTATTTCGTGCCAGATCTCCACTTCTGGGCATTCCCAATGTTGCTATCAGTGTCAGCTTAGGTTGATCGGGTTGTGTGTTTTGCGTTTTTCTGCTTCGCACTTCCATGTTTCTATTTTGGGTCTCTTTTTTCGGCAGCATTTCGGTCTGCTTGTGTGTTTCGCTGGTAGAATGGTTGATTTGTTGGGATTACAATTTTTTTTTTTTAATAATAATAAATTAAATTTTCCTGATTTCTCCTTCAAAAGGAGAACAAGGGTTGATCTCTCTTTTGGTTGTGGTGGGATATTCTCGTTTTTTTTTTTTTATTATCCATTTTTGTTTTTGTGGGATATTTCTTCAATCTGAAGTATCTTTCCTCTTGCCTTGAACTTTTTATCCTCTGATTCCCATTTCTCATGTCAAATCAATTGCGTGTGAAGAAATCACCCGTGCTGGGGGAAAATGTAGCCTAATAGTGATCTTGATCGGATATCAAAACCCATGTTCTTGCCATATATCTTGGCTTGTGTCTTCCTGAGCTGGAAAGGAAGATCTATGCTAGAGTATATTTAGTGATTGTGTTCATTTGGAGACTGAGGAATTATGTTTTGTGGACCTAATTAAATTTTTGGCGTTTAAGAAGATTTAAGAAAAATATTACAGTTGTAGTCTGTCAATCAACAACCTATTGCGTCAAGGATTACAATTTTGAGGCTTTAATAGTCTAGATTTTTTCGGGATACTTATCTTAGGGATGTTGATGTGTTCGAGTCTTCAAGGACAACTTTCTATACACTATGTCCTCTTCCTTTTTCTTTTCTTTTCCTTTGAATTGCATGCCCATAAATTTTTACTTGGAATAGTTTGTTTCCTTCCTCCCTCTGGATAAATGAATTAATTACTCAAGTTAAAAATTTAAACAAACAAATGTGATGCTGTAATCTTGTGATTTGAATTTCTGTTTTGATATTCCAAGACTCTGTTTTGTAAATTTAGCAGTACACGGAGCAACAAACATGTAGTATTATTGATGTCAGTTGTGAAGTGCTCATCGGACAAGAACTCTGATGTGTATTTAAGTAGACTGGCGCTTCTCAAACTTGATGTTGTTCGTTTTCATATGTAAATTTATAGCTGCATATTACTATATTAACTATGTAAGTTGAGGGCTTCTATCACTGAATGATTTTAATTGTTTTAACATTAAAAAAATAAGATAGTTCTACAGAGAAACATTTTACTCCAGAATCCATAAATACTAATGAAATCAAAATGTATGAAATCTGTGACAGAGCTGTAATGTACATAGATATGTAGTTGTAAAATACTAAAATTTGTTTATGCTTGCTCAGTTTTTCCCATGTAGAAAGAAGAAAGCTGCTATTGGCTTGAAAAAGTTTATGCTCTGGAACAATATATTTTTCTGTGTACTTTTTCACTCCCCTAAATTTCTTAAATGATTGTTTGCTGCCTATTCTCTATTCTAAACTTACACACAATTAGTAGTAATGAGTAATTCTTTGTGGCGAAATTTCAGGGGACGTCTTAAATCACCATGGTCACGCAGGAAAAGAAAACATGTCCTTTCACCTCAGCAATGGAAAAGCTTGTTTACCCAAGATGGGAGAATTCGGGACGGAGGAATTAAGTTCGTGAAAAGAGTTCGCAGTGGAGTGAGTTTACTAATCTGTTTATCTAGATTTTAAATTTGTGTTTTTGGTGTTTCATTTTGAAAATTGATTACATTATAAATATCTGATGCAGGGCGTCGATCCTAGTATTAGAGCTGAAGTTTGGCCATTCCTACTTGGAGTGTAAGCATGATGTCTTTCATGTTTCATTTCTGAATGATCTTTACTATATATTTTCTTACATACCTGGGATCTAGGAAGTATTAATTTTAGACAGACATGAGATACAAAAAGGACATACACACGAAGCAAAATTTGCAGTTTCCTATTAATATTTGAAGTGTATATTCTCTCGCTGCTCTTTTGATATTTTAAGTGTCTGTGTTGTAGCTTTAATTATCTTTCATTTTTTAATAGCCAAAACTTGATGCTTAGTTTCTTGTTATGCATTAGGAGGAATATTGATTACCTTCTCCTTTGTTTATGTCATGTTATTACAATTTTTTTCCCATTCTTTTCTACATGTATTCATTTGCTTAGACAAACTTTTATATGGTTACCAGCTATGACTTGGACAGTACCAAAGAAGAAAGGGATGTTATAAGAACTCAAAATAGGTAAGCTTACAAGTTTGATCCTCAAATCCATGCTTTAACCATCATGTTTCTCCAGTCTTTATTTTATTTTTTATTTTATTTTTTTGCACTTCCCTCTTCTGTTCGTCCAGTTTAACATAATGTTACTTTTATGCTAAATCTCTAAACACAGAAAGGAATATGAGAAACTCCGCAGACAATGCCGGCAACTCCTAAAGCTCAGCAGTGGGAGCTTTCAGTTAAATGAAATAGGTGGAATCAACTATGACGGAGATAGTGGAAGTGTTATTCAAGATTCTGGTTCTCCTAGTTCTGAAGATGCAACGAGTGCCAGAGAATCCCTTTCTAGTGAGGAACGGAGCCCAGATGTTGAATATTCAGATGATCCATCTAGTGCCCTGTTGCAAGGAGATGATGCTCCTAACGTCAGCAATGCTGATGCCTCTGCACTGGATACTGATTCCACAGATTCAGACTCCTCGGAAGGTCCTGAGGTAATTCAGTCATTTCCTTCTGACGATGGCCTGGAAGAGAACAATTCCAGGACAGCTTCCAAGGGAAATTCTTCTCCCTCTCAAATTGAAGCCCCATCAAAACTAACTGATGAAGATTTTACCACATGGCAACGGATCATCCGACTTGATGCAGTACGTGCCAATGCAGAATGGATGCCATACTCCCCCTCTCAAGCTGTTGTACCGGACAGTAGGGCGTTTCGCTCTGCTGAAGCTGTTGGCTTGAAGGATTATGGTCACCTGGATGCCAGCAGAATCTTTCATGCTGCTCGACTAGTTGCTATTCTTGAAGCATATGCACTATATGACCCTGAAATTGGCTACTGCCAGGGTATGAGTGATCTGCTATCTCCTATAGTTAGTGTTATATCAGAAGATCACGAGGCTTTCTGGTGTTTTGTTGGATTCATGAAGAAGGCTCGGCAGAATTTCAGGCTTGATGAGGTGGGTATTAGGAGGCAACTCGATATAGTTGCAAAAATTATCAAGTTTAAGGATGCCCACCTGTTTAGGCATTTGGAGAAGCTCCAGGCCGAGGATTGCTTTTTTGTGTATAGGATGGTGGTGGTATTGTTTAGAAGGGAGTTGACATTTGAACAGACTCTTTGCCTTTGGGAAGTAATGTGGGCAGATCAAGCAGCCATCCGGGCTGGTATTGGGAAATCTGCATGGAGCAGAATTAGGCAGCGTGCTCCTCCAACAGATAATTTATTGCTTTATGCAATAGCTGCATCAGTGTTACAGAGAAGGAAATTGATAATTGAAAAGTATAGCAGCATGGACGAGATCATTAAGGAATGCAATGGCATGGCAGGACACCTTGATGTTTGGAAGCTTCTGGATGATGCCCATAACTTGGTAGTCACTCTTCATGACAAAATGAAAATAGAGACATCTTTCCGATGACTGCACTTGATCCTTAAACAAACTAGTTTATAATATCGTCAAAAGATCCTTACTTTCAGGCTACCAGATTTCTCCTCCGCATCTCAAAATAAGCACTGCCAATGCTGAGTTCATTACAACTAAGCCTGCTGCTTGCTTAAACCTGCCACTGTTTAGTTACAAGACTTGGTTTCCACATTGTGGCTAATGTAAGGATTGGAGTTAGCCAGATTTGTGTGGCATCTTTTTTTCATTTTTTCTCTTTTCCGTTAGCTCCATCCTTTTCTTTGTTTTTCCTTTTTTAATTCTGATTTGAGGCACATCTCGAAGCACCTTTACGAAAAGCAGGTGGGTAGGTGCATGTTACCGTTAGAGGAGGCCGAGATATTGTCGACAATTATGAATGTTGTCCTTTTTGACTGAATCTGAACTCATGAGACCTTTGACTATTTGAGCTGCTGACCAAGTTGTATGATCATGTGAGTTTGAGAGGATATCTTCGGTATATTTAGTTGCTTTAGGGCTACTGGTTAGCCCTATAAATTAATGGCCGTATGATTTGGCCAACCGGCCTAACGCTTTACTTAATGGTAACCCCCTAAACTAATTGCCACATTGTTTGACTACGTAGCTCACTTAACCGGCCTAAGACTTGATTCTGGATTGCTCGTGTCCTCTCATTTGTTCTGTTATACACCAACTTGATCCAATATAAACATTCACTTCCATAAGCGCTCTGCTATAACTATATTTTAACAGACTAATTTTTTTAATTATCATTTAGCCATATGTTATATTATTTAAATTGTTTACTAGGGATAATTTAGACCAGGTCTTAAGCGGATTTGACATATTTTCTAAACATAAACTTGAGCTTGACTTAAAACCTGGTCTTTTCAGTTTAGTAAATGTTTATAGGGTAATATTACTCTCATGTAACATGAGAGTAGTTTTCTCATGTTACAGAGAGAATCCAAGTAGGGCCCGCTGTTTAAAAGCAAAAAAAAAGAAAAAGAAAAAGAAGGGGCACGATTTTCGAAGTGAGAGAAAAGGAGATAACTATTTCATGTAAAATGAGAGTAG
Organism: Gastrolobium bilobum; assembly: GCF_033153095.1. Lineage (NCBI taxonomy): Eukaryota > Viridiplantae > Streptophyta > Magnoliopsida > Fabales > Fabaceae > Gastrolobium > Gastrolobium bilobum. Next base: position 116,871 of record NW_026896861.1, on the reverse strand, counting down.
TATTTCCCATGTTTATATATATACTCACACACACACATGAAGCCTTTTTGATGACCGAAAACCTGGTCTTTTCAGTTTAGTAAATTTTTAAAAATATCTTGATCTAACTTGTGTAACAAATAAGCTTAGTCAGGCCATAGGCTCCCGGGCTGCCTTCCTAAACACCTAATGTTTGATTTTGTTAAAAAAATTAATAACAAGATAATTATAATTAAATAATTATGTAAAAAAATTTAATTTACCATGGATCAATATTAAATCTTATTCCCTACCCCTAATGTTTGTATGGCAAGTAACTATTTCACTTTCCTTATTATATAAGAACCTTTCTATTGATTTTCTACCAAAAAAAAAAAAATCATATTAATCCAACTTAAAATAAAAATTTGGGTCAAATTAACAATGACATTCATCCCCACCTTCCCTAACCAAGTATAATGGGGAGTGGATTTTTAACAATAGCATTCATACTGACTGTCCCCGTAAGGTTCTTTTCTCCACTCTGAAGTGCCTTCTTTCTTCCTCCTTCCGTTGGTTTCCCTTTTATTTTCTCCCATATGGAGTTCCTGCTCGTAGCCATAACCCTTTTTCTAACAGTTTTCTTGCTTTTTTAAAAATAAAATAAAAAATCTTTTGTTGATTTTTCTTCTTCTCAAATACAATGTTTTCTCATCACATGTATTTTATCACTTTTTCCACCACCATTGAACCTTAGGAACATACCAATCTCAATTGACAACAACATGCGAATTGCAGCCCATGGATATTTATGTTGGTGCTTTTAGTAAAAATCCCATGTTAAACTCTGCTGTATTTTTGTATAAAATTTGCTTGTCCTTTGTTAACACATTAAGGTTAAGTTGTTCTTCAAATTTTTGGTTGTTACTCAGCCAATCATATTTTAAGCATATTATGCTCTAAATTATTGATGAATAGCAATGAGTTGCAACCTAAAAGCTGCATACTCTGATGCCAACCAAGGGGTAGTCGGCTAATTGATGTCCTGAACTGAGACAGTGAGACAAGAATCATCGTATCTTCGTAAGATATCACCCCTCAGGGGGATGAATACATTTACCGCTCAAGCAAACGAGTTAGGATGATATGACTTTTTTTTTTTTAATAAATCACAAATATTCTCCACGGAAAGCAATTCTATTCGAAACGAATCTAAAATTAATGCTTTAAACCTCTCGGTACTGATAAGAATCAAACAGATGTTCTCACCTCAAGGATAATATGACTTTAATTTAAGAAAACCAGCCACCGAGAGCAAAACTGTTATTACATTGTACCTGTACCTGAACACGTTGCAACAAAGCTCATTGTTCTTAATATCTTGCGCATGCATGCTAATAAAAAAGAAGAAAAGAAGGGCTTTGCCAGGACACAAATTAAGCCAGAGTAAGTGTGATCCATAAAACAAAAGACGACGAAAGAAAATATTAATGAAGCAACAATGCTGAATAAAACAAAGGAAACTTTCCAACATTAGGTTCTTCAACCATAATGACACCAGTACCAATGCCAAAGAAAGTTGGAAAACATTGGCTTACTGAACTCTAGTCTATCATCCAGTTTCACTACTCAGACACCATAAAGAAACAAAACACAGTGCTTTAAATGACCCTGTATAAATAGTTAACAGACCCTTCCGCAGGGTCCAATGTGATTAAGGGACTACTCTTTCTTGGTGTAGTGTCGAACAGCAAAGGCTAAGCCCAATATCAGGAGAGGAACCAGGAACTGCAAAATCTTGATCACAAATTCCGGAGTCTTGTCAGGATTGTACTGAGATTGCTGAGGTGGAATGTAGGACCGTTTTAGCGGAACAGTTGATGCATCAATCTCACCAATATGGTATTTTTCCATCATATCTCTAGCAGAATCACTGTGTCCCACATCTTCAAAATCATTCGTTGCATCTTTCCCTGTAATCCATAAAGTGGAGTATAATCAATATGATTATCCTTTGGTGCTTTTATTAATACTCTTCAGATGATAAAAGCATACCTGTTGCAGATAACAAAACCTCATCACCTCCGGGATGATCCTCCATAAAAGGGGTGACGTCATACACCTAATAAGGTTTAAGCACATAATTTTGTTAAGTGGCAGAAATTAACATCATAACATACTAAAACTAAAGTTCCTTTTTTCTTTTTTGGGTCTTAAACTAGAACAGAAGTTAAAAAGTTATTCACGTAGCTAATAATTTCTTTGAACAGGACCTTTGGCCCAATGGTTACCACTCATGCCATTATACATGGGTTCTGCACTCTGCAGGATGTTTGAATAGCCTCGAATTCGGCCATCACCATCCCAGGTAAGGTTTAAAATAATGAAAGGGGATTTCCTTCTTCTAATCCATATGCCAATAACTTGTAGAAAGGTTGGATTAGGCAAAGGCAGCATTATTCCATCCAAAGAGCAACAGGGTTATATGAATACCATAGCCAATAAAAGCATCTAGCTAACAGATAGGAGGTCTTAGGAAGAACACCCATCGCAGCATATTTGACTAACATCTTGCTGGTTTAACTTGGAACATAAACAGCTTGCATAAAAAGGAATGCTACCATGTTATCACTGTGAGAGTGGTCAAGATTCTCCACATTATGTTTGGGAGGGGATGGGAGGGGAAGAAATCAAATTGGTAAAAGGAAACTTTCCTTCCCAATGTTTGGATGTTTAAAATCCTCACAAGTCCTCCAAATTGGGGGAACTTTAAAATATCCATAAAAATTAATAAAGGAGGGTTTTGAGGGGTTACATGATAATCCCCCATTTTCCTCCCCTCCCTCAGTTTAAGAAACTCCCAAACAAAAGGATTTTTACTTAAAACTTTCTTTGCCAAATCCCACGTCGCATCCAAACATCAAATAAATCTGTAGGTTAATCGAAACCTTTCATCCATCAATAGATATTCAATTGAGAAAGCCCCACAAAATACAAATGCATATAAAAGTAACTACCTGGAGACTGAAGAGAAACTCCTGGTATTTTTAAATCTATTCCCCATATACATTCTTTTGACACATTGGGTGTGCTAGTATTTTTATCCGTATCAAAGGTATGGAATTCAAAAACAATTTAAATAGTAATTCACGTGATTAAAGCTGCTGCCCAATTAGTAAATGCACGTAAAGGATGAGCAGCTTCTTAGACATAGTTATCAATCAATGACATAGACTAACAAAATGGCAAATTCAAACCAAACAAAGCATCAGAAGAAGTCACAGATGACAGTGGTGACCCGTATATACATTGTTGAAGGAAACTCTCTTGCTAGTGCTTATTAGCTAGTACAAGTATATGAGAACAGGAACCTTCATTTGTTATGCATAAGATCCAGACGTAGCATAAACAAAACCCAAATAATATTCAGCCTTAAAAACAGGAAACTGAAGTAGAAGACAATTTTTTTTAAAGCAAACTTGAGCATAAGAAAGCGAGTTAAAACAAGTTCTCTAAAGATGCTATTGCAATGAGGAATACTCTGCGAAGATGCAAATCAACAAGGTCCGGGAACTAAAGCACCCTTAATGAAGCATGATAAATAAGACATGCATGAGGTTCAATGTCCAAAAGATCAAACTTTATCATCAAAAAATGAATCAAATGAAGCATTTAAATTCCAAAAGTCAACAAATTTTCCATACAAGTGTCCACTATTGATTATGATCAGCAGACGTGATAACAAATTAGATCTATACATCTCTAAGCTCGAACCGTTCAAATACTGAAATCAGAAAACTGCACAAAGCATTGCTGAAAGCCCTGATTTTTTTATAAAAAATAAAAATAAAAAATTGTCCTTGTTTCTCACAGTGTCAATCACTTCAGATAATCAATCATTCACGGAAAATCAGATTAAGAATAAAAAAATAAAAAAATCTTGACCTTTCCAGAAATGATAAGCCAGCAATCTTTGGTCTGATTGTGCTTTGCCACCTCTTCGAACGAGTGAACTTTTGGATCTGAAGCCATTTTTTTTCACTGCACATAGTACACAGAAAAAAAAAAAAATCAAGTCAAACCCACAATTTTTTTTTTTTTCTAGGTATGGAGAAAGTGAGGATCTAAGGAATCAAGAAAGGGAACAACCATCAATAATCTCTGAGAGAGAGGATACACAAAAAGAGTAAAAACGTGATTCTGATGAATGAAAAAGCTTAGAAATTTAGAATTGAACCGATACCAAAGTGTGGGGATAAAGAGATTCTTTTGGGTCAACAACAACGCTTACAAGAGAGAGAAGGTTTTTTCTTTATTTTTTTTCGTTACTTACCAGATACCTTTCTCAGTAACAGTATCGTGACAAATCTCTCGTTCTGGTGAGACTGAACTGGCCACGTTGTTATATACACCAACGTTTTCATCGATCCCACAAACAACCTCATACTTTCTTCAAATTACAGAATTACCCGTGAAGATAAAAAAAAAAAAATTATTAATTTTTTCTTCTTTGGTTTCTAAGATGTTAAGTTTGGTCGATAGCAAGCCTATCCGAAATTCTAATTGCTTAAATTAATCCGATTTTAAATTTGAATTTATTTATCCTTTCCGAAATTGTAATTCTCAGAAATTAAATAAACCTTTTAAACAGGGATGGAAACTCAAAATCACTAATTAAATTATAACAATATCTTATTATTGATTCACGTACTTACTTTATGATCATCATATTAAATCTTGGATAATTAAAAATATTTTGTAATGATTCTTCAAACAGATTCGGTATCATTCGTTAACAAACAATTTTTGTTGGACAAGTGGCTTCAATACTCAAGAGGAGGGTGAATTGAGTTTTACAAAATCTTTTCGCAAAGTGTCTTCTTTGATATTTTAAAGACTATTTCTTCAATAAAGTTATTTAATGAGGAAAAACCTAAGTGTGAGATCAAGTGTAGAGATTAATAAAGTAAGCAAGTGAATGGATAAAGACAATCTAAAGATGCAATTTCAATAATAAAGTAAAGAGGTAAAAGGTTAGAGAAATTACAAACTAGATATGTCCTGGTTCGGTCACCACCATCGTGACCTACATCCAGACTGAAGTCGCTCGATCAATTCTTGTCACTAACTATCAAGCTTGATGGTGCTTGACAAACCTCTACAACCTTTCAAGACTTCAGGCTCTTGATACCTCACAATTTTTCACTCCAAATTTACTTAAGAATTTGGTGACCTCTCAAGTATAGGGTTCACTCCCCTCTTAAATCAAGAAGTAGGATTGAGGTGATTAAAAGTGACTAAGTACTCTCAAAGTACATATTGCACAAATTGAAGAACTAAGAGATGTATAGCTTCAAAGGAAAGATGAGCTCAAGTGTATGCTTTGAGTAAAGTAAGCAATTAATAAACAATAATGAACTAGAATGAGTAATAAATATTCAATAAATGATCTAGGGTCGTGTACTGTTCATCATGACTGATGTGGGTATTTATAGTGACACCTCTTTGAAAACTAGCCGTTTCTAGCCGTTTTATAGCCGTTGTAATCCGTACATATCCAGATATTTATCGGGCTCATATCCGGATATGGATATCCGGATATGTATATGCGGATAAGGATATCCAGATACTATATCCGGATATTGATATCCGGATATTCTCAGTGCAATATCCGGATATTTCATGACAGTATCTTTTTGCTCGAATTCTGAGTTTCTTTACTTTTAAAAAGGTTTCTATGACTTGTAATTCATGACTTTGATTATGGAAACTGTCTTGAAGCGTTTAAATCATGTAGGTACCTTTTCCAAATCAATTTTGGATAAATCAAACCTTTTATTTTGACACTTCTTTAAGGATGCATGCTTTTGAAATATATGAGTGATGAATGACCTTGAGCTCATGCAATGCTTAGGCATCTATACATCTTTACACATGTTTCCTAAGTCCTAAATAAATATACCATTTGAGATTTTGGACTTGGATTGATGTTTAAGACTTGGTGCTTGCATTGCTTCACATTTGCTTGAGTTTCTTTTTGGATGTTGCTTCCTTCTTGATCATTTCTCTTTGTTATCATCAAAACTATGTTGACGTGGAATCATCAAGTGTACGTTGCATTCACATCATCACTTTGATTCATCACTTTTGACAGTAGTACACTACTTTTAAATCCATTTTAAAGAAATGTTAATAGTTAATGAGTGATTTCTTATTTTTTTGGTTTTTAAAAAATATTTTATTAGTTTATTTCTTATAATTATTTTACAGAACAAAATTATTCTTGATGAGCTGTGTTTTTAGAATAAAATTTTGAAAGCTGAATAATGATATGGGGTAATGATGGCGGCGGAGACAACAATGACAACCTTAATGGTAGTTTGAAATGTGAGTAAAAATTCATTAAAATAAGAATAAAAAATAAATAAAAAATTAAAATGTTTATTATTTTTCTGTTCTGAAAATGAATTATACAAAATAAATTTTAAAAACAATTTCTTTTGTGTTTTAGTTTTAAAACAGAAATCTATAAAAATGGAAATAGATCCTTTTATTAGTTAATATGATTATATCATATAAGAAGATACTAACTATTTATGAACATATCAATGATAATAAAAAATGAGAAAGAAAAATATTAACATAAAAAATGATAAAATCATAATCATTGATTTGCTATGAATCACGTGATCATCTAAACTAACATGGAAGAAAATCCATTCTAATTAAGAAACAAATCACCACACCACGTGTTTTGGGATTTTTTTGTTTTTTTTAGACTTTTGTTTGTTATGTTTAAATTGAAGAGTATGCGAAATTGTTATGCATGTCACCCGAAAAGATTGTTCTTCTTTTTTTCTCTTCTACCTCAGGTAATTAGGCGAGTTTAATTTTTTAAAGGAAAAAAAAACTAAAGGATAAGTTTTAAAATTCTCATAATCATTTTATATACATACTATTATTTTTCTTCTTTTATCCATTAAAAATAAGAAGGATCATTAAGTTTTTTTTTTTGATACAGAAGGATCATTAAGTTTATACTTTATAAAGATCTAAAATTTAGCTTTTTCTTTATCAGCATATTTACAAGTTATCAATCTTTATTATTTACTTATTTTCACAATAAATATTTTAGAGGAATATGAATTTGAACACTTTAAACTTATAGGCTTATAGCGTGTATCCATCGCTTTAATCTGATATATATATATATATATATATATATATATATATATAATTAAAAAATGTTTGACAACTATTCAGTTACTATGATCAGAAAAACATAAAAATTGTTGAGATATATAAAATCGTTAATGTAGCCTCACCCAACAGTTTAAGCTTTTGGGTTGAATTGGTTCTTTACATGGTATCAGAGCCTTGTGTTCTTTTGGGTTGAATTGATTCTTTACAAAAAATATTACAATGGTTTGCATCATGTACTTAATCATGTATCTAAGCATAATAAACAATATATTTTCAAACGACATATAAGACATGTGTTCAATTCCTGCTGAATGCATTTTTGGGGAGGGGGCTGAACCTTTAGCCATCACTGATCCCCCGCACTCCGGATTAGTCCCATAGCCGGCTCAAAGAGTCGAAGCTCGTGGGAATACCGGAGGGAGCCAACTCGCCTCGAAGAGATAATTAGAGTTGGATAACTCCAAAAAAAAGACATAAAATTTGTATCACACCCCAAATGCTAAAACCAATTTCCACACACCTACAAGTGTCATAACTTGAGTTTAAGGAAAAAGAAAAAGAAATCTTGACTTTAAGAAAAGAAAAAAGGAAACTTGACTAGTCTGCAACTACCACAAAAACAATGGGCTAGTCAAACTAATTACCAAACCAAAGTTAGTCGAACTCTAAAAGAAGGATATATATATAGGACACTTCATGACTAATAAAATAGCGATTTTGAAGAAAAATAAACAAATGATTCTCGTATAATTTTTTATTTAATTAATTATGGTCTTTTATCAAATTTTTGGGCAAAAAATCAGAGCAGACTAGTACAAGTACATCAAATAAAAGTAAAAACAAACAAAAACAAAAAGGATTTTCGCTTTACGCACTTGTTAAAAATTAAAAATAGAAAATATTAAAAAAAATTAATATTTTAATAAAATCCAAAAAATAATATAACACACATAGTATCTTATATATTTGCATAACTTTATCATTAAACTATAGTTAGTCTTATGTTATTTTATAAAAATTTATGCTCTGATGAGGATATATTTACAAATATTTAAAAATACTTTTTACACAACAATTTGAATAACTAAGAGCTGACATTATAAAACTTGGCCACTAAAAATTTCTACTCTTTAATCTTGTTACTTCACTTAAATATTGAATATACAAATAGTCTAGACAAAAGGCCCAAGTGCACATCTAACACCACACTTGGGTCGACAAACAAATATATAATGAATAAAATCAAAGCAGCCCCTGGCTTTACTAATGACCTCTTTTAATTAACAATTCCTGAGTCAATTCAATTGTAATGTTAGTGCCACACGAATAATAAAAAATGTTATTAAATTTGATCCGGTAATTAACTCAGTCAAGGTAATAGGTTATTGATTTAATCAGTGAATTATTGGTTCAACTGATTGACCCAGATAAATATAAGAAAATCTATATTTTATATTTATAAATCAACAAATATGCTTAAATATATGTGAAAAATGATATCAGTTTTAAATATTTTAATATGGAAAAGACTAAATCAACACTATTCTCCAACAAACAAACATATAATACTTATTATGTTCTTAAGCATTTAACATCTATCACAAGTCTACAACATTAATTCTTAATGCTATCAAGAGAAAACAAACAAATCAAAATGAGTTTTGCCATTTAGGAAAAAGGATTTAGCCTTTTGGGAGAAGCATTGTACAAAAAATCGCAAGAAGTTTTCTTTAGAGGGGAAGGCCAAATTGGCTAACCTATCAGCGCAAGCGTTTCTATCTCTACCAACATGTCGAAAGACAACATGCCAATTTTTATTGCACCAGCACCTGATCCTGTTCACAATTTGGGATTGCAGGCCATCATCTAAATTGCTAGAAATGGCATGGATGGCAAACAGAGAATCACTTTCGACCATCAAGTAACGAGCTTTCCTCTCCCACTCAATGCATAACCCTATGTAGATAGCCCACAGTTATGCAATGAAATGAGTGCAATTGCCAATCTTATAGATAAACCCATCGATCCAACTCCCATGTAGAGGTGGTAATATGGGTCGAACTCGACTGGTCAACCTGCCAAAATAGAGCGGATTGAGTTATACATTTCAATCCACTAACCTATCTCAACCCGTCCTGCTTAGTTATGGGTCAAAACGGTTTTGGCGGTGGGTTCAGACGGATTGGCCCGCGGGTTAATTTTTTTACTAATAAGTAGTATTTTATCTGTCATTAAACTTTTGTGATATAAATTTTTTTTTTCCTTATAAAAAATAAAGAAGAAAAACTAAGAGAAATTGTGAAATAAAAAAAAATAATATTATAAAATTAATAAAATATAATTTATTTTTAATTTTTTAAATAAATTTACCCGTTAATCCATCACAAAATGAGATGGATTGAAACTTTGAATCCATATCAAGATGTAGGGCAAGGCAAGGCAAGTCAACCCATTTTTAATGGATTAACAACAAAACAGAATAACCCGACCTATTTTGGCAGCTCTACTCCCATGTTCATCTCTAATAAGCCCTCCGCAGCAGACCAGGGCTGATTATCCTTAACAATTCCTCTCTCTAGTTTAGAACTTGTTGCATTAGTGCAGCTACATCTGACCCAACAGTTCCAAGCGGGCCCACGGCAGGATAGTTCCTTTTTTTGGTAAATAGATAGTTCCTTTGCCTGTCTATAGTAATACTATATTCTTATAATAATTTTTATTTTTCCATCACTTAGAATGAAAATATTTAGTATCTTGAATAATAAAAAGTTATTTAAAAAATAAGTTAAATAAATAAAAAATATTCATGTGCTTCTCCTAAAACATTACTTTAAACAAATATTCCTTTTATGAATTTAAAAAATATTAATACATATTCAAGACACAGAAACGACATAAAATAATATATAAACAATAGATTTTAAAAATTGTAAGACATAGAATTGCTAAGATATAATATTAATCAAAACGGAAATACTTAAATTAAATAAATATTAATATTTCATAAACTAATTACAAACATAATATATTTTTATTATTTATTTATTGTAGTATTCTATTTGTAATAGATAAAAAAACTCAAAAAATAATTACAAGTACCAAGAAATATTTTAGAAATATATGATATGGGTTTGGTGTTTATTCTTTTAAATGATATATAATTATGTTTTTTTAAATAAAAGAAAGAGATATACAATAAAAATTATGGGGAGAAAAAGTGAGTAATATTTTTTTTAATTTAAATTTTAAATAAAAATACTAGTTTTAACTAAGATAATCATCCTTTAAAAGCACAGATATTTTTTGCTATATGATATATATACATATTGAATACTAGCACAACAACCATTTTAACCTATAACTTTGAATTCAAAATTTTTGTCTCAGCTAATTCAACTACAAAATGCAATTTATTTAAAAGCCGTCAATGTAGGAATGACGTCTAATTCATGTATACAAAAAAAAAAAAAAAAAAAAAGCCGTCAATGTAGAAATGATGTCAAATGAAATTATCGGCAGCCAGATGCAACAAAAAGTCAATTACATAGTCTCGTTCCACGTCACAAATGTGAAAATTTTTCAAACAAAAATCCATAATTTTATGGAGACTTGAGTAGAGGAGAAATATTTTATATCTGAAAATTATGCTGACAAAAATATGTTTAGAAAGTGAATTTTTTAGAAATATGACCAAAAAAACTATTTGATAAGTCATAATATTACTAGAAATGTTACTTAAGTCTTCTAATTCTATGTTAGCTTGATTGTTAAATATTATTAAGAATATAGAATGATTTTAAAAAACTGCATTGCTGACACTAATGGCGTCATCACAACTCTGTTGACACGAGAAAAAAATATTGCTTGAAGACTTGGCGCAAGAAGAAAATATTACTTGGCGCAAGTGGCGCGGAGGCCAAAATATTTTTCCACCTCTTGAGAATCAAGAATGCTACCCTTGGTGATATTCTTGGATGACATTAACATTTGATAGAAAAAAAAATTATGTCCAAGAATCATGATTATTAAAAATACACTGTGAAAATGAATTTTCCATGAATGTTATCAAAAAACTATTTGGTAGGTCAAAATATTATCGGAAATATTACCAAAAAACTGTGTGAAATTTTCTGATGTCATGAGATTCCAAGAATACCACCCTCTTGATAAGTATTCTTAGATAGCATTTTGATTCAAAAAGCTTCAAAAAAAAGTTTCCTCATAATCTGGTTTTCTCGAAAAAAATTTAATAATCCTTATATCAAACGTGGATAAATAAGATTATCAATATTAGTATTTTGGAAATTTAAAATTTTTTCTTGTACCAAACACCTTCTAAAAAGTATTCACAAATTAAAATCTTGAGAAAATCAAATTTTCAGAAAAAAAAAAAATTACAATTCTTGTACCAAACATGAATAAATAAAATTATCAATATCACTTTTCCCGAATAAAAAAAAAATCTTTGTAACATGCAGGCCTTAATTTTAGAAACACAACTGTTATTTGAAGGTCAGGGAAAAAAACTCAATAGTAGCCATTTCACTTATCCTTATATGAGGCGTCGAAAAATCTTTGCATAACTATTATTTTTACAGGTGTCCAAATCCATGACGGCATCAATTATTATTTTACAAAATCTTTACAAAAAATAATAAATGAGGGGATATGTTTTTCAAGCTATGAGTAAAATGACGGGTAGAAAGAGATTTTTTGCCATTAATTTTAGGAACAGGGGCACTATGTGAAAAGAAAATATTATGTATAAATAAATTTGTTTATCATTAAAGTTCTTTCCCTTTGAACCGAACTATTAAGTTAATCAAAACCTTAACAGGTCATATTTCTAGATCGAAATTCACTCGCTTTACTTGCACTGACGACGTTAAATAATTATCGTATGGATGATCTCATCCTATTTTGTTTTCCTTCTCGTCTATGGAGCAGCTGCATAGAGCATGGTCTATATTTATATGAATAATGTTATACACGAGGCTATGGGTTTAAGAGAGAAGAGTCCGGTCCAATAATTAAATTTGTAACATATAATTCATAAGCCTCCTTAGAAGTAAATAACTAAAGAAGAGGCATGAAATTCCAATTAAATCTAGACGTCATAGTTCACTAAAAGCCATCTTACTAACCAGATAGGTTAATAAAGCCATAATAATATATTAATAAGAGACATGCTCTTATACTAAGGTGGCATAACAAAGCAACAAATAAGTCATGTCACTATTATAAATAGAGCCTCAAAATCTAAATATGATCATATTATTTCAACTTACTTAAGTTTATCATTTAATTAATACTGATTTGAGTATCAGAATATTTTGTGAGTACTTATCTCACTCCCACCTGTTTTAGACAAATCACAATTCAATGGCATCAGACTTATCATCCAACATAATAAAGCAGCTAATCTTATCACAACAACTCAAGTAACTATCAACTTGGACGAGACTCAATCATATGTGTGTGGTCAAAGCCAACTCATCTTGGACTGATCACCCATAATATGTTTGAGGTTACCATTGTAACTTGGTAAGACGGCGAAAATATACTTCCGATCATGGAGGATAGTTAATAAGATAGTTCTAATTACAATATTCTCATAATAAAATAAAGGTATGAACCTAAATTCAACAAGAGAGTCAGGTTCAAGCTGAGAATTAAAAGCAGAGTGTAGGGTACAATGGCTCTGAGGATGTATTCTAGCAACGTAACAGCAAGGAGAATTGATATGTAAAAAGTGCATTTTCAATATTAATAAGTGATATTTATAGATGGAGAAGATTAATTCTCCAATGATAAAAGAGAACTATAATTAATCGTTTCTGTTTTCATGAGTCGCATTATATGTGAGGTAAACATCCTCACCTAATGCGTAAGGCACGCGTGCACGTGAGTGAAATCAAATATAGTGAGAAAACATTTATTCGCTTTAGGAATGCAAAGTATAATCCTCTTTATTTTATTTTATTTTGGTAAAGTATAATCCTCTTTAATGAACTTTAGATACTAACCCAATAAATTAAGATTGTTTAGCCGGTGCAAAACATTATTCTAACACCTAGTTGGTTGGAGTGCAAATTCGTCTAATCGAGAGGGTTAAACATACTCCTTCATATTTGGTTTGTTAATTGCAATCAAATGTCTGATGGATTGAGTGATAGATTTTTGCAACCCTTACGCAACGGGGAAAGTAAGAGTATTTAACAAGGTTTTTGATTATGTAGAGAATTTTTTTATCAATACTATGAAATAAAAAGAGAGGATGTAGACATTACAGGGTTACTTTGAGCGGCTAACACTTGTGAAGGTATCCCCCTTTCTTATACAGCTATCAAAATGGGTTAGCCTCTTTCATTTGGCCCTAGCATGTGTGGGTTAAGGTCAAAAAGTTTGCAGGACTAAATAAACCTCAATAATAAAGGTTTGCATTGGCCAAAAATTTTATTGGTTAGGGTTAGCCTGCTCATCCAAAATTATAATTTCATAATTTTTTTCATCATATTCAATATATTAAAAAATATTTTAACAAATAAATATTTAATATTTTCTTCACATATTTTATACAAATTATAAATTTTTTATAATTTAATTTTTTAATAAAATAATATTTGTACACAAATATACAAGTGAAAATATAAATACAATTTTAATATAAGTGAAAATATAAACAAAATTTTAATATAAGTGAAAATTTAGTTACTATTTTTACTAAATTCATTATTAAATGATGGCATCAAATAAAGATTTTCTCACCGAGAGTCATAACAGAATACAACAACTATAGTGAAAAACTAAAAAGTAATGATGAAAAAATTATCTTACTACCAGTATTGAATAACTGTTCTTAGTATGCTATATATTTAAAAGTAAAATCATTGAATTTCTTTAACTACTACCGTTACAAAAAACTTTTTAGTTATTATTATCCACAAAATTACTAAAGTGTATTGTATACAATATGTTTCAATACAAATTCGGATGTATAACATGCTTAAATGTCAATAGAATTTTTTTTTATTGATGCGCAAATGAAAATCTATGTTAAAATATATCGCTGCTGAAAAATTCATTTTTGTTGTGAAATATTATAGATGAACTTTCACATGGTTTATAACACATGACTCTTTATTTTTCACGACCTTTGATATATTCTATAACCATCACACTAATAGTGTGTTGAATTGTAGAATACATCCAAGGGGTGTTGTAAAATATTATGGATAACTTCACATAGTTCATAACATGTGACTCTTTGTTTTTTCATGACTTCCATGTTTAAAATACATTTAAGATATGTTCTTATATAGGCTCTTTGCTCATACTTGTTCTTTCTTTTATTCCCTTTTTTTTTCTACACTTTTCTCTTATATTCTCCGTCAAACTCACAATAATATTTACTTATATTTATAAACATTTAAATTTATATAATTTTTATTTTTTAAATAATAAAAAATTTGATGAAAGAAAAAGTTTGACCTGTGGGCTAGCCCTAACCTAGCCCGCTAAATTATAGAGTTTTCAGGGTTAGAACTAAAAAAAGGTCCTACTACAAAAGGCCTTTAGTGAATTAGGGCCAAATATAATATTTTGCAAGCCAAACTTATTTTAACACTTCTGCCCCTTTATAAATAATTCTTCCTTGCTCGCCTTTACCTTTTAATTATTGAATGCACTACTATGTTTAATGTATGAGAGTTTGTTGCCATTGAAATTTCGTATTATATGGTTCAATTGTTGTTAACCTAAGGTGTGAATAAAATCACAAGTGACCCAATAATATACTCATTCCTTGCAAAGAAGTTTAATATCTTAATTTTTTAAATAACCAAATTAATTATTAAATTATCTCAAAGTTTGCTATTTTTTTATTTATATGTCTTACTATCGTAATTTGCTAATTATTAAAAACGAAAAGTAAATATTGTTTAAGTTTTCAATGTATTAAATATTAAAATTTTCATCAAATTTTTTTCTTTTCTTTTCCTTAAAGCATTCGTTATGAAGACCCTTAACATTAATCATACGATATGTTACAAAGAATATTAAATGCAATTATTTGTAGAGAATAATTTTCAAAAATTACAATTTTAAATCTTCAAATTACTAGTGCACAAAAATAATTCATAGATAAGTCAAGCTGGTCAATCTGTCCGCTAATGTGAATCAGCATGCTGCAAGCCGAGCACATTTTGAGTTAATAAATTTTTAATCTAATTTGATCCTATACAGACTCTTTGGGCTTGTCCACTGACTTATATTTCATTTGATTATTTATATAATTAATATCCAAAAATATTAATTTTAAATAATTTAATAAAATAACTTGTGTTAAAAATTTAACCTAATTTACATCATAACTAAAATTAATTATTACTTAAAATAAATCATATTTGTTTAAAATAACATTTATATAAATTTAAAAAGAAAAAATTAATAGTTATAATAGTTAACTATGATAATTTTTAGCTTGTCAGTTAGCTCAGCCCACCTCGATTCAACTCGCATTACTGGGCCAAATAAGATCAAGTCGAGTGAAAATCTTTTTCTTTTCTTCAATTTTGTTGGCCCAACATACACATTTTGTTAAATTATTAGCAAAGTGCGCTTAAATGGGTCACTATGTTCAAATATGTCAAAATCTCACAATATTTCTGCGTATATTATTATACTTATTCTTCCTAGCCATTTTAGCTGGATTTAAATATCACTCTATATTCTAAGAGCTGCATCTTTATGCATGAAATTGCTTACAAGTAACAAGCAAGCCTCCTACGACATTATGCCTATAATTACCTTAGGTAGTAATTTGACTACATCTATTTCCTCTGATCTCCACATGTGAATGTTGTTATTGCCAACTTCTACTTGGCTGTCAAGAAGCTCATGCAGATTGGAGGACGAACCTTAAACAAAGCAAGAATGGATGAAGGAAGAATCCATAATCCATCTCCACAAATCAAACCAGAAGCAACTGCAGGAACCATCAAACCTGCCTCACTGCTGTTTATTGTGTGCCAAGCAAACACAACCAAACTACCCACACACATATCAATGGCAAAGTAACCACCAACTATGAAAGGCACAGCCATTGCCATTGGAAGTGGAATCCATCTCCCAACCTTTTTTGGGGTTAAATCTCTGACCAAGTTGGCTGCTATGGCAAATGCAAAAAATCCATAACAGAGTTGCAAGCAATGATGGGGAAGGGCAGAAAAGCCTTCCACACCTAGGATTGCCATGTTTCTATATATGATGGCATATGGGGCCTTGTAATTACCATCTGGATTCCCCACATCAAAAGCCTTGTAAAAAAGGAAGAATGTGAGAGGAGCAACAATACAACCTATTGCTGTTCCAATAGCTTGACTTATAAGCATTGAACGAGGGGAAGTGAGAGTGAGGTGGCCAGTCTTGAAATCATGCATCAAATCAGATGAAATTGAAACAATAGATTTAATCAGGCCACATCCCACTAGTCCAGCAACTACACCATCATTTTTTCCACTCAAGGCTGCAAGAACAAAGAGAGCCACTTTCCCATAGTTATAGGCCATGTTCATGTCAGTTAAGCCTGCGCCATAAGCATTGCAGAAGCCAAGAGTGGGTGCAAGAAGATAGGCAAACACCACATAATACCACTTCAACTGGGGGAACATCAAAGGGATTCCAACTGCGGAAATGATGGAGAACAATATGTATCCTGTGCATGCCAACCATAGAGGAATGCTTTCTCTTGTAAAGACTTCATTTCGTCTAAGATCATCAATAGGTAGCTGTTTATCGTTATCTGGAACTATGATGATAAGGAAATATTAGATTTCACTGACAAATACGAGACTTACTGATATATCATAAACCACTCAGGAACTAGAGAAGTTATATGAGGCCATTTGCTTACATGTACTAAGGTTCTTCCTTTTCATTGTGGCATGGATATTTGTGGAAGTGAAATAGAGAACTTTGACAAAATTGTAAAGCCCATCACCAAGAATTAAGGCAATGGAAATAAAAACCTGCAGCAAAGTAAAAAAAATAAGGCTTGAAATTGAAAGACCTAAAATCAAATAATATAACTCTGATAGAGTCCTTTAATTGTAGCTAAATTTAGACCTTATAACCATTAAGGCTCTTCATGCTACTCTCTGGTATATTTGCAGGGAACCATTCTCCTTTTTCTCTCCCGATTAACGGCCACATAATGCCCCATGAAATCACAGCACCAAGAAGCAAGGATAAATTTACAAGATGGGAGCAAATCATTCCTGCTCCAACATAAGTCATGCTGAAATCGAAGTAAAATCTGCCAAATTCAAGTGCTTTAGTCAGTGACAATGGACAATTATTTCATGCTTGGGAGACTTTTGCTAGTAGAAGAAAGGCTAAGGAACACACGAGTTTTTCCATGCTTTCAATCCAAAAGTGGGAAACTGAACAAAGCCACAATTATCTCCAGCAGTATAGAACCATTGAAAGAAAGCCCAAAGGAAACTAAGTGAGAAGAATTTCATGAAACCATGAACCTGCTTCCTGCGAAAGAAGTTGAACAAGCTTTAGCTTCTATAAAGATTCACCATATTTAACTTGAAAATATCAACCAAAAAAAAAGCCAAACAAAACAGGTTGGTACCTGGCCATCACATCTCCTTTAGCAGTATGGAACCCGTTAATAAGAACAGCAGTAGCAGTTCCACTTGGATAAGTTAACTTGTAGTCTATTATCATGATCTGTTAAAATAACATAAATTTCATGAGCAACACCATTCAAGTCACGCAGAACCAAATTGTTTTCAAACTGAGATTATCATCGTTTCTACAGTAAACTAATTAACTTACAAGAATAACAACGTTTGAATGACCAATTGCATCATGTGCAAAATCATAAGAATTCATTACTAAAATGAAATACCTTTCTAATGGGGACCAAAGCCAATAGCCCAACAAAGCTGGTCACAAAGAGAAAGGCTATCATCCAACCAACTCCAGGCTCCTTGGTACTATCAGGAGTATTCCCCTCTGTATCAATCCCTGCTTGCTCATAAGTCCTCCTATTCAAGCCCAAGAGATAAGACCCAAAACCACCTACAATTACACGAGTTCAGTTCAACAAATTGTGTAAGAAAACACTACTATTTACTCAAATACAAGTTAAAGAACTAAATATAGACATCAAACAGCAGAGAAATTGCAGAAAAGACTCACCTCCTACCGCGATGCTATAGCAAGCAACCGCACAAGTTTGGATTATGGTATTCTCCTGTCTAGTGAATGGGGTTGAAACAATCTTGGCTTTCCCAAGCAACTTAGTCCAAGTTCGAATAAACACAAAACCAAGTAGAGCAGCTGAGACATTGAGATTGGGGACTAACCCAGTTGTTAGGTTCAGCTTCATCACAATCACACTATAAATTATTCCAATAATGAAGCTAGCTATTATCCCCCGAATCGTGATCTGTCTCGCCCATGGTGCTATTCTACTCACATCATCAGGCCCAACTGGAGCTTCTTCAATGTCCTCTCTGTCGAGATTCTCAATCTCTTTGAGTTCTTCGTTCCTCATGGTACCCATTCGGTTCACCAAATCGTTAAATCTGAATGAATCAATCATCGCAGAAAAGAAAATAAGGAAAGTGTTATTCTAATAGAGAAGAAAAAAAATTCAATGACAGCTAAAGCTTCCTGCTTGTTGACTTAACTTTGCTTCTCCGTTAAAGAATCATCCAAGTTACACACAACTCAACTTATAAACCAATTGTCTAACATGATTATAATTCTAAGTAAAACTAATAGAATACAATAATTGTAACAAAAAATAATAATATTAAATAGGTAACTGAAAAAAAAAATTCCAAAAAACTAAGAGAATCCGATCCTACAATGGAAAAGCTCATAGATTTTATGCCACGTAACTAAAAACTGTTGAAAGACGTAACCCCATCAAATATCTTACCTCAAAATTCCGTTTCGATGATAAAAAATTGAATCTTCGTGACAAGGAGGACCAAGGCTTCAATTCAAGAATTCTATTCTCCACTGCGTGAGAAAAGATTGAAATGAAATTCCCACCTCGTCCAGTCTAAACCCTGCAAACAACCCCAGTCTAATGACAAAAACCACAACTCAACAGAGACTAGCAAGAAATGGAAAGTTTAACAATGATGCAGAAGAAGCATGAGAATCCCGAAAGACAAGGCAAAAATCAACTCCAAAAATCAGATATTTGTAGTTGACATTGTCAAGCCAAATCAACCAACAAAGCCCCTCCCTGCATGTAGTACAACGTAGTGTGGTACTACAAAGGGACTTTTCGAAAATACTAATGTTTTTTGTACTACACCCACTTTCCAAATAAGCTCCACATTTTGTTTGGCCATAAAAATTTTCGAAATCAAAGTCGTTCAAGTTGACTCACATACATATATTGAGATATTAGAGAGAGAAAGAGTGGGCGGTTGGAGAAAAATAAGGGTTGGGTGCTCCTCCTTCAGTTCGTGGCTTAAAAGTTAAAACTTAAAAAGAGTGTGTTGTTGTTGTTGTTGTTGTTATTCTAAGTCTAGGTTGGGTAGTGGCGTGTGGCGTAAACATGGCGTATTAAAATGTCAGAGAAGTGGGAATGTGATGAAGGTAGAAAGGTCAACGAAACATAACTATAAAAGATAATGAGAAGCAGATGGTCATTATATTCGAGGGTGAGACGCAGGGAATGACTTTTGCAGGGACAAGGAAAATGCAAGTGGACACGAGCGTGGGACCCACACTATGAGGACATTGACGCGCGTTTGCATTCTCCATCAACCCCAAGGGGCCATTCCCTATTCATTTTTTTCACAAGATTGAGAGTACAAAGACAACCCTTCATAAAAACATCAAACACAAAAGAAGAAAGGAGACAAAGAAGGAAACATCAAACACAGCTCTCGTTCAGCTACACTACAAGTCTACAAGGCTCGTTGTTTTTTTATTTTATTATTTAAAAAATGGTATTGACAAATAATAATAGATGAATATCTGTTCAGGAACAATTGTATATTATTAGGTGGGATACAAGTCTATATTCGATCCACGGCATATACTTGGACAGTAGTCACATGTTAGTTCACCGAATTTTTATGCATTGAATTTTTAAATATAACTTTTTTGAGAAAGTAAAGTTATTTTATATTTGGATGAATGATTTAAAATTTGTTTTTACATAAAAAATTATTTGGATGTTAAAGATAAAAAAAAGAACTTTTTATATACAAAATTACAAAAAAGGACATTAATTGAGAGAGCATTAATGTTGTAATCACTTACTTATTTGTTGTGTGGCTTGATTTGTGTGTTTATTTTTTTGCTTTTGTGACTGTGGCTTGAAAATAAAAATAAAAATAAAAATCAAGGACCAAATAAAAAAGAAGAACCAAAAATAACAATTGTAGAATGAGGAGACACTAAAGAAAACGATAACTTAAAAGAAGAAAATGTAGGAATGAAAATAAAAAAAGCGAACCAAATAGTGGTAGCTCAGTTGGCACATGGGTAAGGATGTGCATGGGTCGAACCAAATCGATTTTTTTGAAAAACCGAACCGAATTGGTTTAAATGGTTCGGTTCGGTTCAAAACTGGTTCGGTTTGGTGGGAAACGGTTCGGTTCGGATCGACCTTCTTTTGAAAAGAAAATAAAAATAAAAAATAAAGTTATAAAAATCAATTTGGTTCGGTTTGAAAATAGTTCGGTTCAGTTCGGAAACGGTTCGGTTCGGTTCAAAATGGTTCGGTTCTTAAACTGGTTCTAAAAATCGATTCGGTTCTTAAACTGGTTCTAAAAACCGGTTCGGTTCATGAACTGGTTCTTTAAAAATCGGTTCAGTTCATGAACTGATTTTTAAAAACCGATTATTTTAAGGGGCGGTTCGGTTCGGTTCATGGTTCAGTTCAGTTTTTTGGTTATTTTGCACACCCCTACGCATGGGAGCTAAGTAGGTGGGGGGTGAGAGCATGTGTTCGAATCTTCCCAGTATCACCTTTGGGAGGGGTTTAAAGCCTTAATTCTGGACCCACTCCGAATTAGATTAGTTGTGAAGCAATGAACCGATTGGTATATTTCTAAAAAAAAAAAAAAAATGTTTGATTATAAAGTAATAGGTTGTAATAGCTAACAAAAAAACAAAAACATGATCATGGGATAGGAAGAGACAAGGGGCTGATATGATAAGGTTATTTTGCATTTAAAAAATTATATTATGTTTTAGGTTCTGCTTTTTTCAAAAGCAATCAACTATTGGCTAAAAAAACACCATTTTAAATTTTATTTTAAATTTTGCTTTTTTAAAAAGTTGTTATCCAAACAAGTAAAATTTCTCAAAATTACTTTTTTTTTTAAAAAACAACTTTTTAAAAACAAAGGCTCTGATTGATTACTGTTTTTAAAAATAGTTTTTTAGTTTTCAGAACAAAAAAACTTATTTGGTAAGGCTTGTTTTGTATTTTGTTTTTAAATCAAATTTAGAGAACTTGTCTTAGTTGTTTTTGTTTTCTCTTTTGGTTTTTAACTTTCAAAACAAAAAAAACATAGAAAATAATTATTTTCATAATTATTCTACAAAATAGTTTTAAAAAGATAAAACCAAAACATAATCAAACAGGCCCAAAAGCTCATCCAGACGATTTCTAAATTCATTTGTTTACTCACACTTTTAACAGAGTTAACAATTCTAAAAGTAAAAAAAGTTTTATTGTTTATATTTTTTTTTGATAACATGATTGTTTATATTTTTAAAATAGGGTTATATTAATCTCATTTTATATGAGATAAATAACTTTTCTACACACACAAACAAGAGATAGATCCCATCACTTTTTTTCTCTCCTCTTACCTGTGGTCCCGCTTGTAATTTTATTTCTACAATATAGGTAACTATTTTTCTACAACATAAAAAAAGTATTTTCCTTTAAAATATATAAAGTTATATCATTTTAAGTGAGAGAAAAATACAAGTAATGAAAATCATGAAAGAGAAAGTGATTAAATTTTTTAAATTTAAATTTAAAATAATAATATTATATTATATTTTTCTCTCTTTTAAAATAATATAATTATATATCCTTTAAAAGAATAAATATTTTTTCCATAAAAAAAATTAAGAGGGGAAAGGTCAACAGAATGTCTCGGCAATTGAGATGCTGGGAATGCCTTGCAAAAAAAGATTTTGATTGGAAGTGTTTTACACCTGGAGAAGTTTATCCCTTTTATTGGCCAATTTGGGAGGTAGCTTTCGAAGATATGGAAAAGGTAATTAATTTGAAATAAATGTGATATTGTTGTATTTATGGTGGATTTCTTTTAAGAAATTTTTCCATATTTCTTTTCTTTTAACTTCTGAGTATAGCATTAAATTTTCTTTTTACATTATTGGCTCATTTCTTTTTATGATATTTGCACAAAGGTCGGTTGTACTTTTTTTTATTAAGCTTATTCAAATATCTTTAAGAAAATTTAGATATACTTTTTATTCAAATGGGCCTTTAATTTCTTCATATTTTATTGTTTAAGCATTTCATTCATTTTAAAAGATCGGTTTAAGGTTATTAAATATTTCCAAATGTCAGAAAATATAAATATAATTGAGTAAACTAATGTTTGTTATATATTTTATATAATGAAGATATCTAGAATAATATTAAAATTAGAAAATAATTAATTTGTTTGTAAGTTTTCTAAAACAATAAATAAAATGAAACAAATTAAACGGTTAAAATAATTATTAGGATAATTCAGTATGAAGATAAAAAAAAAATATTTTTAATACTTTGATTCCAATATAAAATTTCAAAATAACTCATAAATTTATATGAGAATTTGTGTATGTAAAAACAAAAATATATTATTAAAAATTTTATGTTTCAATTGATTCGAATTGAATTAATTGAATAATTAATGAATTTATTAAGAAATTATAAAAATTCGAATAATTTAAAAAAGCTAAATTAGTTTTCTATATATGTGTGTGTGTGGATTTAACAATTTTTCTTTTGTTGCAGAAAATTTTTCTATACCTTACTCATATAAAAGTGAGTGAGTCCCATTGCAAAGATAAGAGAATGAGACTCATTACCATACTCTAGAATACACAACCACATATAGTCAATCTATAATACCCCTAACTTAAATAATTTAATTAATTACTTTAAATTAAGTAATTAAGCATGTATTAGTGAGTAAAATTAAGTATATGGCCTAATTAAGTGAATTGTGGTCACTTTTGAGGTAAAAAGTGTACTCAGTGAAAATTAAGAGGTATAAATGTGTGTAGGCAAAAGTACCCAAAATATAAAAATGGAAGTGAAAATATCCCTAGAAAAATATTCCAGACATTTGGGTAAAGTTTGGTGGTAAATGAAGTTGAATAGATAGATGAGCTAATACCCGCTTAAAGCCACTTAACATAAGTTAAGTGACTAAAAGCAATGAAACCCATTCCCCTCCCCCCATACCTATCGACAAGAAGAAAAGAGAAAAGGAGAGAGGGAGAAGCAAGAGAGAAAGGGAGGGAGCCCCAAACCCTAGATCCTCCAATCCTTAACCTATTTGAGTGATTCAAAAGCCTAAACCACTTAGATTCTTCCTCTCATCCTTAACCCTAACTTAGTTTTGAGTGGGAAGCATTATGGAGTGAGATATCTCCCTCCAAAGATTTCGCCCTTGTGAGGATTTGAGGAGTTTGAAGGCGATTCTCTCCATGGGAGCTTAGGAGATCAACATTCCTTGGTTGAGCAACCCTTTGTGGTGAGTTTCCACTCCTTGAACCTTGTTTTCATGGAGAATGTGTGATTGGGGAAGATGATGAATAGTGTTTTTAGAGTTTTATGATAATGTGAGTAGATTGACTATGTTCTAGGCGAATTGAGGCTTAATGTATGTTGTGAAAAATGCTAGGAATGACATTTAATCGGTGAAAATGAGTTTAGATAGTCATATGATTATGTTTTGAAAATTGCAAGATTATATACTTGATTGTAGACTTGATTGTGATCCTTGTATTGATAGGATTGAGGCAAGAGAACCAAGTGGAGTGACCAATCCTTTTGGTTGTGTTCAATTGAGGAAATGAAATCTTTAAGGAAAGTTCAAGAGCAAGGTAAACCTTTGGACCTTGGGGTTGATCCCCTTGAATGTTCCACCATACTCCATTGAGGAGGAATGATTTATGAGATGTGATATGTAATGATGATAGTTGTTGTATGCTCATGCATTGAAAAATATTATGATTGCTTAATGATAATTGATAGATATAAATGTTGATTGAGGTAATGATTGATAGAATTATGATGAGGATGATTAGTAGGAACTTCCCTTGGAAACAACCCTATGTGGATCTCCATGTGGTTAGAGCCTAAGAGAAACAGCCCTACGTGGATCTCTCTTGGAGGTTCCTAGATTGAGGTTAGGGACTTCCCTTGGAAACAGCCCTATGTGGATCTCCATGTGGAAAGAGCTTAAGAGAAACAACCCTTGGTGGATCTCTCTTGGAAGTCCATGTGATGTTAATAGATAAGAATGTGTAAGCTGTTATGATTACGTGTACATCGAAAGTGAACCTTAGGGTGAAGTGATCTCCAAGGACCCTTGGTTTACTGTGATATATTCGTATATCTCACCCCGTGTTGTGGGGCATCATTTGAGGTATTAATAGAGGTGAGGATGATCGAGGCAAGAAGCATGAGTAGGTTATACCTGATAGCAGGACATTTTGAGTTGCATGCCATTTAGAATTGCTATATGTATATTTTGATGCCACATGATGTATTTGGGAGGACTTAGTGCATGATCATCGTAGTAGTAATTGGTATCTAGTGCATGGTTACTTGCTTTGATCATGTTCCTTTTGTAGCTAAGTCCTTTGACATGTATATGAAATTTGTAAGAACAATGATGTAATTGAGACCTGATGATGTTGTAATGTTGTAATTAATGAAGATATATGTATGATGAAATGGTATGCATGCCTCTCTTAGTGTATGAGTACCTTGAAAGACTAGGATTCATGTGTTGAAAGGATTATATGATGTCAATTAGGTGAAAGAAGACCTTTGGGTTGAAAGTCCAAGTAAAAGTAAAAATATCCTGTCTTGTTGTCCATTTTTAGTATCATATATGATAGATTTGGACCCTTGTGTCTTCATGGAAGTTGTAGATATTTTTCTTAGCTTTCCATAGAGACCAAGATTGTGTAAATTGAATTAGTACAACTCAAGTTATGGGTAAAATACCAGAGGAAGTCGAATTGCCCTGTTTTGGGGTCTACCTCCTGAACCTGGCGCTATTAGCGCCGTGGTGGCGCTAATCGCGCCAACATACAGAGAGGAGACAAAAGTCTGGCGCTAATTGCGTCGGAATTCTGGAAATGTCTGTGGCGCGACGCTAATCTCGCCGGAATCTGCGAGTTCAACATCATGTTTTTAAAAAATGCATAACTTGAGCTACGATGCTCCAAATTGAGCGCGGTTTGAACTCACGCGTAGCTAAAGAAGAAACCTATAACATATTAATGAATGAGAAGAATTTGAGAGGTATAAAAATTGTTAGAGTAAATAAAAAGGCAAAGAAAACTAGTGTTAACATGAATATAATAAGTTTTTAGCTTTGTTGGTTTATGGGAACCACTTAGCATGTTTAAATGTAAGTTGCATGGTATTAAGCTGACGTACTTATAATTTTGCTATAAGTTTTGAGTTATTTTCACAGTTATTTCAAAGGTGCAAACAATATTAAAATGAAAAAGTTTTTCCGTAATTACAAATAAATATTGTGATTGTAACTGCGCTTAATGCCGTACGTAATGATAACAAACCGGTTCTAGAACGGGGTGTTACACAATCTCAATTACAAAAGTCACACCTGACTTTTGTACTTGCGACCTCATCCTATTTTCTAGGATAATCCCATTATTCCTAGCACAAATATAAATTCACATCAATGTTTAATCAAGAACAACCACAGAGTCACATTTAAAAATTAATTATGAGTTCTACGAATTACTATCATTCAAATAAATATCACTGTCCTATTTCACAGTTATATGTATGTCATACCTCATTGACTTACTTCATACATAACTCTAATCAAGATTACTTCATTAAGGATTCATATTCCCATGTAGTCTTTTACATATAAGGAAGTCATCTGAATGTATCCCTGTGTTTACCATTATAAATGCAATCGTCGTACTTAAGAAATAATCGGTCAAACTCATACTCAGTGTCTAGCAAGACATTATCATGTCAAACACTAGGAACCACAAAACAAGAAACTTCTTCCATCTAGTATTCTCAGCTTTTCCCTAAGAAAGTGTTCTGATACCATAAAATGTAACACCTCGTTTGTGACTGGTTTGTTATCTTACTTTATGGTATTAAGCACAACTAATTAATTAAATAAATGAGGAAGCTAATTATATTAATTCATAATTAATCTCGTATAAGAATGTGGCTAAATTTTTTCCATTCTACATTAATTTATAATTATTACTTGATTTGTCAAGTTAGTTGCATTCTATATTATTTGTTCTTCAATTACCTCCTTTACAATTTATTCACATGATTATTTACATATTTCATGAACTTTATCTTACGAGAAGACATTGTTAACCTTAAGGTCCCCTCTTAAAACATACAAGGTTTGATATCTATATTATCAAAATACCTTTATACTTTTCATGTTTAACCATATTTAGCACTCCATTACTTATATTCTACATTTCATACAATCGTTACCCATTTCATCAATTACTTATTCATTAATTTAGACATGTGAATTCTAAGTGCCTTACTTAGTCTTATTCATACATTTTGTAATACTCATATCATCATATTTCAAGGCAATTATACAAGTCATACATACCTAATTGATATTGCCTAGCCATTCATCGCGTATGTTATCATATACATACCATTATTACAATGATCATCACTTAATAAAACATGTCATAATATCATATAACTAACTACAATTACTCAATAACATAAGCTTATTCAAGAAGGCATACACAATCCCTATACTTACATAAAATATAAACAATATGATGAAGAATAACAGTGTCTCAGGTGAAGATACAAATATTAAATGCAAGTAATGCATCATGTTAATATCTCTATATTAGCCTCTTGCCTCGAGATACACTCATCTCATGAATCTCAACATCTGAAAAATGTTCCCCAAACGAGGAGAGATAACAATCTCAGTAAATTGAAGTTCTCGAAGGTTCACTCTGTCCTAAGTTCATTTACAGGCATAATAAGTGCAACAGAATAATAATATGCATAATGTTAGATATATAGCATGTAATATATGCAATATCAATATCTATTAGCCAGAGAATAAAGTATGCATTACGCACATATGCCTTATACCAAATGTATAAGGATTCCCCCCATACCCTACACTTAGGCACCGTCATCTCATATAGGTACACACTATCACACCCGCATATATATCAACACATTATGCCGCAAATCATTTTCAAATATATCATATATATTTATTAGTATATAAATCTTTTTCCAAAAGTATGTCATGCACATAAACCAACCTCCCATGGAGTTTGGTGGAACAACAGGGGATTAACCCTGAAAATTGAAAGCTTACTTTTATCAGTAACATACTCCAATGTACTCTCAGTATCCAAAGGACCACAATTATAGACCTCACAAAATCACAACTTATTTCAAAGATGTGAAGGCAATTAACAATTACACTAGTTTACAACATTTATTTCAAATATTATTTTTACATAATCATTCTTTACGTAGGGACATCAACTCAAGGTGGGAGGAACTAAGTCAACTCTCTAAGGTCCCAAAACCTTAAAACATCACTTACAAGAACAATAGAGTCTATAAATCATTTTCTTAAAGAACAGTCCAAAGAAACTAACTCTATTTGCGAGTACGACATCAAACTTTGTTTATCATTTTTAAAATTAGTATTGCAACTATTTACCAAAAATTATAATATTTTACTATGTTAAACTAGACATCTCAAGATTTATAACGAGATATTATATGTCTCACTTGGAGTTGTATAACTACGGTTATGTCTTTCACAAATTGATTGCTGCAATTTGAATTTCTAAAAGCAAGGCAGAAATTTAAAACTCAAACGTAGATCGATACACTTATCCAACGGATCTAAAATTTTACAGGGTTGTATCTCTATATGTTAGCTTCATATAGGTTCAAACCACACTCAATTTGGAGTTCTATAGCTCAAGATATCATGACTTTACTAAACTAGTTTGTTGTTGTTACACTATGTAATCGATTACCACACCAGGTAATCGATTACTTGTCAAAGGGTAATCGGTTACCCTATGACAAAATGCAGAAAAACATGATTTTTAAAGTTTAAATGATGTCCAATGGCTTCAAACTCAATTCTCTTGTTATGTAATCAATCTTACAACATGTTCTCAATATATTCTCACCCATTAAAGCTTAGGTTATCAAATTCTCTATTTTTACATCATTTACACATGTTATTTTCAAGAAAATTCAAAAGAAAATATTGAGTGTTTACCTAAAGCTTCAAAGCACATAAAAAAGGAGGCTTTGTAGGATTTTTCACCACTCTCTTCTTCTATCCAGAAGTGTGCACGAAAATGGAGTGACAAGGTTGGATCTTTCTCTTCAAAGGTAGGGTCTTTATCACCAAAGGTTACTCCTTTCACACCAAACAGCTTCAACACATGAAACTCTTCTTCAAAGTCCCCAAGGCAGAATTTGCATCCCCCAAGATTATGTTTTTATCTTCCAAGTTCCAAGCTTTAAGTTGCTTCCATGGAGGGTTAAAGAAAGATAGTGAGTAATGAAGGTTTTTAACTTGTATCAAAAGAAGAAAATGAGGGCTATGGAGAGTGGGAGAGGAAACTAAATTTTTGGCCATGAGAGGAGAAAGGAAAGGTGCTACCTAGGGTTTGTAAAATAAGGAAAATGAAGTGAGGAGAACATAGAGTGTAGTTTTATTTGTTATTAGTGGGTGTCCACTTAACCTAATGGTTAATTACTTAAGTAACCACTCATTAATCCAATTCACTTATAACTTTTCAAACTTAACTTAAATATTTTTGTTATCATTTTAACT
Source organism: Gastrolobium bilobum (assembly GCF_033153095.1). Taxonomy (NCBI): domain Eukaryota; kingdom Viridiplantae; phylum Streptophyta; class Magnoliopsida; order Fabales; family Fabaceae; genus Gastrolobium; species Gastrolobium bilobum. The sequence continues at coordinate 87,577 of NW_026896861.1, read as the reverse complement.
TCATAAGATTTATGGATAAATGCTCATTAATTATTCCTTAAGTTTATAGTAATTTTACCCACCGCAGTTTCACCGCGAAACATGCAGTATCCTCAGTTTTTACATAAAAATGATTTAATTTAAATAATTAAAATTTCCTTCTCATTATTTTGTGTTCATTATTAAATTATTTCTAACATCACAATTTATTTTCTTTAAGTTTTCGGGTAATTTGCCTATTCGCAGTTTTACCCCAAAATGACACTGTTCACTTTTTTTTCTCTCTCAAATGGGTGATTTCATTTCAAACATTTAAATCTCTTATCAAATAATTATCTTTTAATTATTATTTAATTTCAAAATCTCCATTTACTGGTGTAGTTTTTACAGCCGGTCTCATATGAAAGTGATCGATCCCTTACATGAGGGTTAATGATTTTCCCACCCATCTCGATTCGATTAGTCTGTAGTCTATAATGGATGCTTAATGGACTGATTTTGACAGTTTGATTCTAGGTTATAGGGGGATTGTTTAGGCTTTGTTTGAGAGTTTAGAGGGGAAAAGAATGAAGGAGATCAAAGGGGAGGGAGGGGAAGAAAAAGAAGGGAATAAATGGTATTCCCACCTATGAGGGTTAATGATTTTTCCACCCATCTCGATTTGATCAGTCTGCAGTCTATGGTGAATGCTTAATGGTCCGATTTTGACAGTTTGATTCTAGGTTATAGGGGGATTGCCTTAGACTTTGTTTGAGAGTTTGGAGGGGAAGAGAATAAAGGAGAACCAAGGGGAGGGAGGGGAAAAATGAAGGGAATAAAGGGTATTCCCTCCTCCTTGTTTGGGAGTTAAAAATAAAATAAGGGGGAGGGGTGGAAGATTAGTGAGATATATTTATAATTTTATCCCTTTTTAAAAAGGGAAAGGATATTGTAACGACCAATTAGTGCTACTACCAATGTTACTATCAATCAATTTCATCATTAGATCGATTATGTTGATCCAACGGTTATATTTATTTCCATCTTTGTATGGTTATGATTCCCCATATTTAATACTTTATATTTATTTTCACCTTTGTATGGTTATGATTTTCATATTTAATGCTTTCACATTAAATATGAGGAATTATAACCATACAAAGATGGAAATAAATATAACCGTTGGATCAATATAATCGATCTAACGGTAAAATGATTGGTAGTAACATTGGCAGTAACACTAATTGGTTGTTACAATATCCTACCCCTTTTAAAAAATTAATATAATTAATGTATTTTTATAATTTAAATTTAATTTAAAATTTTTGAGTATGAGATAAAACACATGAAAGAAATGATATAATGAGAAGACATTTAAAAAATTAAAGCCAAAAAATGCCATTATATTAATAAAATTAAAACCTTTTAAAATAAATTATTTGAATCCCCGAAACTAAACTTGCTCTAAAACTTGCAAATTGCATTTTTAACATCATCTCCAATAAGATAAACTAAGTTGTACATCTAAACCAACATTCTCCTAGTATTCTTTATATAATATTAATAATAATAATTTGAAAAAAATATTTGTCATTTTAAAGGACATAGAGTTGTGTCATCTTAAATGAGAGAAAGACACAACGCAATATTTTTTATTTAAATTTTAAATTTTAAAAATAAACTTCTCGCTTTCTCTCCCATGATTTTCATTGCTTGTGTCTTTCTCTTACTTAAAATGATATAACTTTATATCCTTTAAAAGAACAAACACAAAACTCTAATAATATTTGCTTGATGACTTTTTTTTATAATTTTTTTAATTCTTTTGTAAATGCTTCATCTTTTTTTTCTCCTACATTAAATTTTATTTAATTTGCTGGAACCCGAGAGAGAAAGCTGGCCAAGTCTTGTTCGTAGCATATGTATTTGATGGCCGAGAAGGCGAAGGAGAGTCCCTGAGAGAGTTGAACGCCGCGAACGTTAGGGAAAATGGGGTTAACGATAGAGGAAGGACATAAGTTCGGTAAAGTCGAAGAGAAGGAGCACGACGATGACGGTGAGTTCCGCGACGAAGATTTGTGGGATGGTAAGTGGAGGCTAGGGGTGTTCATCAACCAATCCAAACTGATTTAAACCGCGGTGACTGAATCGAAAAACCGATAACCGAATAAATCAAAAACTGAAAATCGAAAAATCGTAAATTTTAATTGGATTGGATCGGTTTTCGGATTGGTTGAGAGTTTGAAGGGGAAGAGAATAGAGGAGAACCAAGGGGAGGGAGGGGAAAACAAATCTTTATAACATTACACAATCACTTTTCCTACGACATAACTCTTATAAAACTCAAAAAATTAATATAGGGACTCACGAAATATATTCATCGTGTTTGGATTCAAATTATGCATGATGAGCCTAGGGAGAGGCATTATTGTGGCTAGTATATCTCTCTAAAAAAATGGACGGTGTTAAGCGAAATGCATTGGGTCTGCAGCGCCTTTAAAGAGGAAGTGTCGTGTGGGATCATCTCACCCTCTTAGTAATTACTTTATAATTTAATGATTAAATATAATTAAAATGGAGAAGATATAATATAGAGGCAGGATCCTTTGACGCCATATCAAATTTGAAGTTTGACACCTCATCTAAAAGCTGTTAGATCAAAAAAGATCAACGACTCTAATTTGTAAGCATGTGATACCATTATTTTTTTGATCTAACGGCTCTCAGATGAGGTGTCAAATTTAAAATTTGACACCGATGTCAATATATTTTGATTATAATAAAAAGTAACAACAAAAACATAAGCATTTTGATAAAGAGAGAGAAATATCGACCAATCGGTTCAAATCCTGCCTCAAGTAAATTATTGAAAAAAATTTGGATGTCAGATGACATGTCTCTCTCCTCAAATATGGGATTAGTCTCATCCTTCCTGCGGTAACGAAGTTCAATGCATCCGCTGTTTCAATGAGGGGCTAGCCGTACCCTGAGAGGACCGGAGGAAGTTGAATGATGATACCTCTAAGTTATAAAAAAAGAAGAAGCAAAACCACGGTAAATGACAATAAGCCTTAGACAACTTTTAAGAAAAATTAAATGTCACAAAGAGGATCAAATCCGATAATCAATACAAGGAACGAAGTTAAAGATAATGTTAGATTATCTTTTTTAGGACATAGATTTGAATTTAAGGGTATGTGTTGAACTATATTCTATGAGCTCAAACTATTTTTCTTTTTAAAAAAAAACATAAAAAATGCTTTTATTTATTATAATATCTTAGAACATTAAGTTGTGGATATAGAGATGATCTATGTTGCACCGACACTGACACGGGACATGAGATACGATACGACACTCCGACACGTTAATTCTAAAAAATGTTAAATTTTGACACGTTAGGACACGTTTTGATATTATATAATATTTTTAATTTATGTAGTGTATATTATATTTAATATTCAATAATTTAAAAAAAAATAAAGCTAAACTTATGATATCTATTAATTTTGCAAAAAAAATAAGATATCCCAAATGTTTATATTAAACTCAATAAAATAGTAATTGTAATCCAACGCATCTAATAGTTGGAACTCAAAATGCAACGCAACATAATCTTTGAACCTTTTTTGAGTCTTTGCAACGAGTATTGGAGTGTCGGAAAGTGTCGGTAAGTATCGAGAAGTGTCGGACACGACACGTCCAAAATTTTGAAGTGTTCGTGCTTCATAGGAGATGATTCACATCCGATAACCATAGGGAACTTGTTATTCTATGAAATTAGTAGTTAGTCTTTGTATAGAGATATAAGAATTAAGTATTTGGTTGATAGGAATCACTGCATAAAATCATGTGTTCCGGTTACTAATTAGGCATTAATAGAGCACTGCTATAACATCGTTACAATACTACAGCATTAGAAAAATTAATTAAAAATTTGAATTCTTAATATCTGTATTTTCGTTTGCTGTTTTATTTACTTTAATTAATTAGTTTTAATTTAGTTACCTTTAACTTTACAAATTAATCATATAAATTATTACTTTCTTATTACTTTGCTTAGATTTGAACTTTATAAATTATTTTCATGAGAAGATACCTGGACTCACAATCTTATATTACTTGTTGAAAACTTGCACTTGTGTAAAGATGTTAGTTCATATTTCTCGTGAATAGACTTCTAACATCGTATATTGATTCTATGTTAAAAGGACCTCGAATGTTACTCTATGTTATGGAGGATATGAATACATTGTCAAAAGGTATGCCAATTCTGATTTTACCAGGGGTTTGGAGGAAATTTTTTTACCACCGACTATGTGTCTACAATTACATAAGGAGTTGTTAACCGAGTATCTAAACTATAGTTAGTCGTGATACTTTCTACGACGAGGCTGAATATATGACAATGACATAAATAAGGAGATTCATGGAGGAGCTAGGGCACAAACAACATAATATTTTATTGTATTTTGATAATTAGATAGTCTTGCATATTATAAAAAATCCAACTTTTCATTTTAAGACGAAGTACACATAAGAGTTCAATATCTAGTTGATCATGGAGTGGTAGAATATGGAAGCGTGAATATGCAAATGATTCACACAAAAGAGAACCTATCGGATGCACTGACAAAGCCAATCAATACTGATAAGTTTGCATGGTGCAGATCTTTATTTGGCCAAACAATACGGAGATGACTGATAAAAAGAACTGTGTGGAGATTATTAATTCTCAATCATATCTTCAAGTGAGAGATTGTTGGAATTACCATATCATTGGGACTTAAAAGAAGTAAAGGGTGATGGGTTATAAATAGATGTCATCTCCATCATTCTAAACATATCAATGTTTATTCTTTCTCCTATATATCTACTTGAATGAATTTTGTGTGGAATTCTCTTAAGGGGCGTTTGATAGAGAAATTTTTTTTGGTGCCTGAGAAACATGATTTTCAGAAATATGGTGGGAAAGTGAATTACTCGAAAATATTACAAAACAGTTGTTTGGTATGACAAAATATTACTGTTATTATTTGATTAAGTTTACTGAGTTTGTATTTGGTTGATTGTGAAATATTAGTGGGAATGTGGGGTTATTTTATAAAAATAACCCTACCTTTACTTTTTTTTATTCACACTCACTAATTACTGATTAGAAGAAGAAGAAAGTCGAGGAGCTCTTTCCTTTTGTAGCTGATGAAAGAAACCAAAAAGAGAGAAAAAATTAAATTAAAAATGCTGCAAAAGAGAGTGTAGCTAGCCCATGTAACTTTAGATTAGTGTTTTAAAACTCGGACCGGTCATCGAACCGGTCGAGGTACTGGGTCACTGATTCAACCGGGTTGAACCGGATTTACTGTTCACATATTAAAAGTATAAAAATATTACTTATATTAATAAAAATTCACATAAGAAAACTATCAATGAATTTCAAAAAATAAATTGATTTTCAATGATAGCAAATATTATATACTTCTAAGCTTCTAACTCTAGACCATATCCTAATATTGGATTAAAATTGCAATATAAGTTAAATGCACCTTTTGTGCTTGACATGATACGGATAAATTAAATCATGATAACAAATAGTATGCATGAAATATACACTAAGAAGAGAGTGTCACCGTTATCATGATAACAAATAGTATGCATGAAATATATACTAAAAAAAGTGTCCACCGTTGAGATGAGATCATGAGACCATAAGTGTTTATCACTACTTAACTTCATGAGATCATTATAAGATGCAACTAAATTACATAAACGAACTGCACTAATCTAAATACCTTATTATTTTCACCTTACTTTTAATCATATTCATCATAAAATATGAATATGATTTAATTCAAGAGTTCTTATCAACAAAAGAAAAAAATTACCAAAAAAAAAGGAATAACCGGTCTAACCTGGGTCACCGGGTCAACTGGGTTTCGGCCGGGTCAACCGGTCCAATCCGGGTTGACTGCAGAAGCGGTCCAACTACCTGCTCGGATCGGGGAACCCACCGGGTCACCGAGTCCCGGATCGACCCGGCCAGTTTGAGCCGGGTTTTAAAACACCGCTTTAGATCAAACTCCAATCTTCTTCATTATTTGTCTCTTGAATTAGTTTCAATCACTACTGGTATTCCAAAGAAGGGTCCAAATCAAAAAGCATTGAAGCTTTCCCTCTTTGATCTCCAAACCTTGTTGATGGTGAGAGTAGTGTGTCTTCGTGGGGTATCCTCAAACGCAGAAGATGTGGTAGACAAGAAGAGGGAAGTGAATTAGGCATTGTCACATGTGCTACCGAAAAATAGCTCTGTTATCCGTATGCTTGTGACAGGAAATGATAGATTTGTCTGAATATTATGATGTGAAAATCCCATCATCCGATATTTTCGGAAAGGAAATTTCAACACAATTTCTACATAGATAAAAATTCTGGGCAAATCAAATATCTGAATTTTTTTTGTGAAAATTTCTACCAAACATAGATAAATACTGTTATGACCTGAGGAAGGCCCACAGTCACAGGTAGCCCAAATGATGCAAACCCAAAGGTAAGCACTATAAATAGGAGCTAAAGACTACAGGTATGGCTGATCTCTCTCGAACCCTATTTTATGCAATCACGACAGTGCACACACACACCCCTCTGGCTAAGGCCATCATATAGTGTATAGTGATTCACTGTTCTCAAAATACCTAATTCATAGATATCTAGAGAGAAAGCACTAGATCTAAGATCAACCATTCGACCTACGGTCGGACATCTCTGCCTCACGCAGAACAAATATGAATACTAAATTCAGTTTCTTGATATTCTAAAAACCTGGCCGCTACCAAACAGCCCATAGTTGGCCTCACAGAATTCCTATAAGGAGAGAACAATTTTAAAATTCCTCACAAAACTCATTCAAGAAAATATATAATAAAAAGAAAAAATATTAGGGTATTTAGAAAGACAGAGGAAACTTTTATTTATAGTTGGCCTCAACTAAGGATGTGGAACTTACAACAAAACCCACACATTACCTACAGACAAAGACAAATGGCTATTTTTTTCAAGCATATATATCTGACCAGGTTTCATTCCTTTCAAATGAATTGACCATCGCTTGTATATATTCCTCTTAATTCAAATCCTGTCCTTTCCCTTAGTCCATGCTGCAGCGTCTTAACACAATACGCAACGTCCAGCATCTCAGCTCCCTTTATATTGGATGATCCTGATCATAACTATCCGAATATTTGAATATAGTAGCATCTCACGATTTCTCATCATCAGCTTAAGAGCCTGTTTGGATCCTCTTATTTTTAAGCTAGAAGCTACTTATAAGCTAAAACTAAAAAAAAGAGCTTAAAAAAAGAAGCTAAAAGCTGTTTGGAAATTACATGAAAATTTTAGCTTAAAATTTACTTAAAAGCACATATTTCAAGAAAATTATCTCTCTCTATCTTTATCACTCTTCATTTAAAAAAAAACCACACAATTCAATAAAAACATATAAGAGCTTAAAAAAAAGCTCCTCATAGGAGCTTTTAATTTTCAGCTTTTTTCTTCATTATAGAAAAAAGAGCTTTTCATTATAAGAGCTTTTTCGAAAACTTGTTTGGCTTAGCTTATACTTATAAGTAGCTTCTAACTTAAAAAAGAGAGGATCCAAACAGGCACTAAAAAGTAAGTGACGAATAAAACAGGGCCATTCTCTGTGAAAAGATTCCACATCATGTCAATTAATGGAGAAGTGGTCATAGAACTATCACTCACTTAGCCCCACTGGTATAGAAAATATTTGTTTATTCAACAAAAGGAAGGTTCGTAAATCAAAGATTGCCCACGACACTTTATGCAAAAAAACTGTTCCACTATTAAAATTGCACTAAAGCGTCAAAAGTGAATGAAAATTACCCCTTCTCTGACTAATATAAAAATATAAGAAAATTATATTCTTATGTTATATAAGATTTATTTTTTATGTTATACTCATATAAAAAGATGTACTTCATTTTTTTTCTTTTTTAAAAATTAATGAGCTCCACTTAATTTATCTCACAACATAAGATAACTTCTCTTCTACAACATGAGTGAAGTAAAGTACAAAAATATATTACACACACAAATCTGTATTTGTTTATTCAACAATGAAAGGTTCATAAAACAATGATTGTCCGCTATACTTTGTGCAAAAAATTGTCCTACTACTTTATAATTGCACCAAAGCGTCAAAAGTGCATGAACTTGGATTCTCAACAGTTTAAAAAAGTTATATAAATTATAACTACAAAATTTCTCATAAAATTAAATTATAAGTCCAACAATACACGTGGACGCTTGGAAGAATAGTTATATGAATCTCAAATCAGTGCACAATTTTGTTTTTTTCTTTCCAATAAAATTGATCTTAAGTGAAGTAATTTTTCCTTTGAATTAGTGATTTCTTTGAATTAATTATCTTGAAAATATCAAAATTAAATTTTTTTATGCATAATCAATCATGATTAAAGTTATCTAAATTTGTTTCAGAGGTTGATAGTGTTGTTACAAATCAAAAGTCTTATAATCTTGGTCCTCTTATCAGCAACGTCCTTGTGTCTTGGACCTTTCCTAAAGATGGGTTTGTGAAGGTAAATACGGATGGAGCTTCCCGAGATAATTCTGACTTGGCAGCTTGCAAGGGTGTAATTAGGAACTCCGAAGGTATTTGGTTGGATAGATTTGCGTATAAGTTGGGTTTCTGCTCTTCTTTTAAAGCTGAATTATGGGGTATTCTGAGGGGTTTGAAAAGGGCTTGGAACAATGGTCACAGGGAAAATTATCTTAGAAAGTGATTCGCTGTTGGTAATTACTGTGCTCATCAAATGTGGTGCAGCAGTCCGTGAGGTGCAGTTGGTTGGCAGGTTTCTCTCCATCACAATTTCAAGAAAGGCAACTCGTGTGTAACTAACTTTATTTTAGATTCTGCAAAACAAGCTGATCAGTGTTTTTTTAATAAACCTCCGCTTGGTGTTCAACATTTATATCTTGGTGACGTTGCTTCGGTAGGAAGGGAGCGTGTTGTGGCACTCCCTGGGTAGTTTCATTTTTTTTGTTCTTTGGTTTTGGGGTGCTAGCCTTTTTGTTTATCAAAAAAAAAAAAATTCTCTAAATTGGGTCAGCAAAAGGCAGAAAAATCAACAACATCCAAAAGGGCCCCAACAGAAGTTTTTATAATAGATGGGCCAAGCCCAACAAGTTATATTGGCCCAAAGAAACAAGCCCAATGAACTCCCTCTTTCGTCATCCCCAACCTTTGGGATTCTTTTAACCTTTCAGAACACTCGTTCCTCGTCAGAAATGCAGAGAGAGATAGAAAGATAGGGGGGAATTGAAAAGAAGGAGGAATTTTGATTATAAATTAATCTGTAGCATTATTGGAATTTGAAGTTTTGATTGTTGAAAATAAAGAATGGGAGGTTCATCGGAAACGAAGATCCTACAAGACCTGTTGTTGTACGCGGCGAGCGCGGCGCTGAGTTGCTTGGTATTGTTCGCGGGGCTCCGACACTTCGACCCGAACCGCGAGGCATCGAAGAAAGCTCTTGAGCATAAGAAAGAGATTGCCAAGCGTCTAGGTCGCCCTCTCATTCAGACAAACCCTTACGAGGTCTATCCAATGCTCTTATTTTTTGTTTATATCCCATTTCTTTGATTGCACCGACCTTAGCGCATTTTTTATTTTTATTATATATAAATTGGTAATATGAAGTTCGTGCCATTATTATATATGGTCAGGAAGATGTTTAAGGCATTAATTGCATCTTAACCTTAATAATAGAACTAATGTGTGACATATTTGATTTTAACTTGTGACATGTTACAATATTGCAAGTCATTTTGTAATTAATCAAGCTTTTATGCTGAATGTCATGGTAGGGGTACTTGTATGTATTATTGACGTTGAGGGTAGTTTTTTTTTTTCTTCCTTCCTTGTATAGATTAGTTATAGGATCTTTATCCCGCATTCCTGATTCTATTTCTAAAGTATCTCTTAGATGTGATTGGTTCCTGCAAGGCTGCAACAACTTTCAATTGACTATTTGTGCCTTTTCTTAGTAAATGGCTTGTGTATGGTTGAGAAAGATGAGAAAGGATGATGCATTTGTAGTTTATTGCCCAAATGGTGTCCTATGTATAATTATGTGTGCATTTATGTGCATGTTTCTGTGGGATATTCTTTGGTATTCACATGGAAGGTTAAGTTTTCAGGCTGAATGATTTTTATTAGTTCGAATAGCTAAGCTCTAGTTTTGCCCTTAAATATAACCGGGGGGGGGGGGGGGGGGGGGGTTAACTAATATTCTCTTCCCTGAAGGTTAGGGTTGGTTGTTGCTATTGCTGTGCTACTGTACTGATATTATCATGTTACTTCTATAATCAACACAAAGATTGATTTTAACACTAGGTGACTGTATTCTGAAAAGAAATTTCTCATTTTCTTATGAATTAGTAATTCTGATTTCCTAATATTGGCCAACTTCTTTGATAAATGGAGAAATTAATTCAAAAGTAGAATTTTTATCCAAATACACATGGAAAAGAAGGACTCGTTCCTAACACATATCCTCTATGGATATATGGCCTTACTTTATTTTAGCAGAAGTATTTTTAGATTTTCTGTTAAAAATATTGGACCATAGTTAAGTACTTAAGTCTTATCTTTTATATTAATTTTTAATTTGTGCCCTTTATTGTGTACAGGATGTCATAGCCTGTGATGTTATAAATCCTGATCACATTGATGTGGAGTTTAACTCTATTGGGGGACTGGAAACAATCAAGCAAGCTTTGTTTGAGCTTGTTATTCTGCCTTTAAAAAGACCGGACTTGTTTTCACATGGTAAGCTTCTTGGACCACAAAAGGGGGTTCTGTTGTATGGACCGCCTGGCACTGGAAAAACCATGCTTGCCAAAGCTATTGCTAAGGAGTCGGGAGCAGTTTTTATTAATGTGAGGATATCAAACCTGATGAGCAAGTGGTTTGGTGATGCACAAAAGCTTGGTAAGTGTGTGGTATCTTTATAGCTTCTATAATACTCTATAAGACTATTCTCTACAAAACTACATACACTATAGTATCTTCAATAAATTATGTTAGTTCAATAAATTAAAATTCTTTTATATCGTGATCCTTTGTTTTTTATAAACCTCCATGTGTGCACACAAAAGTCCAATAAATTATTGATGATTACTTAGCATCTGTATAAAAATTTGACATGCAGACTATTGACACTATTGTACATAATTTCTTTTGTATTTTGCCTATATGAGTTAAATGTGTTGCAATCTTGCTTCACTCATGGCCAGAAGTGGAATCTCATGCAGTTATAAGATATGATTAGAGCAGTTCCAACATAGTTTCTTTTGCTTGAAAAGGATTTATGATAGCAGATAGGGGCCATGCGGCAATTATCCTATGAAGATAATGAGGAGATTAGAATAAGAACAAGTTTAAACTTTAAACATCTTTTTTTATATTCTATTCTTTGAAGATAATGAAGATATTAGATGAAGAAATAGTTTAGATATCTATTATGAGTAAAAAGCATTAACAAATAAAAATTAGTTAAATAATACAGAAGTCAAAGAGGCCTCCTGTTGTCCCAACACTGCTATATTTAGAAAGTCAATCTTACTTTCCTCTGGTTCTTGAGAACAACCTTTGTCATTACTCATCCCATTCTTTTGTTTCAATGGAAAAGTATCAAGTAGCTACTTCCCTTCAGGTAGCAAACCCTACATCAAATGGTGTTTATATGGCAGATTATCCCTGTCAAATTCATCATGATGTTGTTGTTATCTTGTATTCATACTGTGTTGTATCCATGTCCTGCACTGGTGTTAATGTTTTCTGGTATAAAATTGGCTATTTTTTCAACATGGCAGACTGTTGCAGGAAAGTTTTGTTTGCAAATCTACTTAAATTGGAATGTGTCTTGTGAAAGAATATGTAGGTAAAACATGCAATTGCATCATTGAGCTTTCTTTTTTGGCTTCTCAATTCCCAATAGGCTTTTTTGAGATTGATGTAGTTTACACTGTGGGGTGTGGATATTCTTTTGAATTGATATCTCAGCCTGTTTCATGGACAAGGCTCTGTGCTCCTCGAATAGCAATTTGTTGTTATCAGATTGATAGTGGCCTGGCATTGAGAAAATGAGCTTAGATCAAATATCGTTTCGAAGTAGAAGGGAAGTCCCCTCCCTCTTTGACAAAATTTACTAGCTGCCAGAAGCTACAATCAGTCAAGAGTATACCATTTTCTGAAAAAAGTTAATGTAGTAACTGACTTTTAATAATATGGTTAAGATCTTACAAACAATTCCAGTTTTACAATAAGTGAAACAACTCCGGTTGAGTTTGCCATCCTTGCATGTTTCTTTCTCTGGGTAGGATACTACCCTGATAAACCTAGAGATTAAAGTACTCCTCTAGGGTGGAGTGCTCCTCTGACTAAAATGCCAAATTCTCTCTGACTGAAGAAAACTCAATATCATATGCTAATCAAAAGCGTCTCAACTGTTTACACAGATGGTGAATTTATACACCCAACATTGCCAAACACCCTAATCAGTTATTCCTATTCTAAACTGGAATATGGTAATCTAAAATTGAATAGAATTCCTAAATAACAAATAATAATAAATAATCCCAAATGAAGAACTCTAATTGCAAAAATAAAAATCCCCAAATTAAATAACAAAGCTAATAACCCAATCTACATCTCTACCCCTGTATATGTTATCTAATTATTGCGGATTAGCAAATGTGTGGTTGTTTGGTTGAAAGCTTGAAGCTGTTCAGTTGCATAGAGATATCTAGGTCAAATTCTTATCAGAAATGTTAGTCAGCAAAGGCATCTTGGTATACGTAACTATGTTTTTATTTTTCTGAACCTTGCCTTTGTGATTATGTAAATTTGTATCTAATTTTAATGTGCTTAATTATGCTTTATGTTCTCCGTTTGAAGTGTAGTTCTTTGTTTTGGTTTACTGTTAATATTCTGCTACTCTTCTGCAGTGGCTGCTGTATTTAGCTTGGCTCATAAGCTCCAGCCTGCCATCATATTCATTGATGAGGTTGACAGTTTTTTGGGTCAGCGTCGTACAACAGATCACGAGGCTTTGTTAAACATGAAAACTGAGTTCATGGCTCTGTGGGATGGATTTACCACTGATCGTAAGTTTTAAACTAGCTATATTTAATTTTCTTTACATCAATATTCAAAGTAATTTGCAAATAGGATACTGACAATTTTGATGGAGATTTAGTCTGTAAGTTAGTATTCTCAGGTTATCTATATTTAAATAGGGTTGTTAATAATGATGACTTTCTTTATTTGTGTGTGTAGAGAATGCCCGAGTTATGGTCCTTGCAGCAACTAATCGTCCTTCAGAACTTGATGAAGCAATACTTCGGCGTCTTCCTCAAGCCTTTGAAATTGGAATTCCGGACCAGAGGGAGAGGGCTGAGATATTAAAGGTTATCTTAAAGGGTGAGAGGGTTGAAGAGAACATAGACTTTGGTCATATAGCTGGCTTATGCGAGGGTTACACTGGTTCGGATCTATTTGATCTTTGCAAAAAGGCTGCCTATTTTCCTATTAGAGAAATACTGGACGAAGAGAAGAAAGGGAAACGATCTCCTGTTAGTATATTTGTCATTCTCTCCTATTTTATTCTCTGCCTTAATTTTTCATTTTTCAAATAGCGGATTGATAAAGACCAACCAGTAACAGCAATTTCCAGTATACAAAAAAGGAAAATGAGCCGAGATACTGATATGTTTATTACAGAAATAGTAGTAACAGCACAAGGAATTAAAGAAAACAATACAAGACTTGTCTAATGAACGACACCAAAGAAATTACAAATGACAGAAAGATAAGAACAGTTGTTTAGAGCACATGGAGGGGCTCTACTCCCTCCCAAGTCCCAAGTCTGACTAAGAATTCCCAGATCCCCCCCCCCCCCCCCCCCCCCCCCTCTCAGTCCATCCCTTTCCTATTTAACCAATTCCCCCTCACCACCCATTATGTTATAGTCAGTTACAACAGTTGTAACTGATTGTCTATGTCAGCATTGGGAACCCACCTTCTCCTATATATGTCCCGCTTATAACCCTTCAAGGGCTGAACCGCATCACGGATACTATGCTAGCTCAGGCTGATGTGACTAGAGTGCATATCCATATCAACAGTTTGACGTTTTATTAACTAGAAGAGAACAAATCAATTTTGAGTATGTCTATTTTATTTAAAACTATTGTATGCACCCGGGTATATTTCCATGCTTGAACTGCCATCTCTGATCAATGTAAGCAATTAATGTGCAAGATCAGTTTGTGAGTTTGTGTTGGATATGATTTTCATATATTAGTTCTTTTTAATGAAACTCATTAGTCTTCTCGGTGCCTTTCTCATATAAGTAGTGGAGATGTTGAAAATTAATGAGGTGTTTTGTCTACTTTTCACTATTCACGTTTCAGGCACCTAGACCTTTGTCGCAGTTAGATTTGGAGAAGGCCCTTGCCACTTCACAGAAGACAAAGGTTGCTGCAAGTGAATACGGTGGATTAAGCCTACAGTCACCTTCAAGATGGTCAGTGCATGGTGAGTCAGGTGATTATCAGCTTCAAGCTGCAATCAATGAATTCTCTAAGCTTGTGGTTTCTCACATGATTAACCTCCAATCAGATGCCCAGGATTCCTAAAATGTTGACTTTCTTTAGAGCATTTTCTACTGTCATTTAGCCTAGTCCAAATTGTAACAGCGATTACTTCCTTAGTTATACTAATTCTAGAACATATATTTGTTATACATTGATTATAAAAGTTGCATTTTGTTCAATATTTGGTGCATCAATCCTTCTTGTAGCTCTTTTTAATATCCCATTTATGCCAAATTTTATCTCTGATTACTCTCTTGGTGATGCAAAGATATTGTTGTTCCACCTTCCTTCGTATATTGTAAGATGATAATGTGATGCATTAAAATGACATGAAATGGTAGCTAATGTCTATTTCGGGTGTCAGGTGCATCCACATTTTATTACATTGTATAGTACTAGCCAAACATATACAAAAGAGGGGATAAAATAAAATTCCTTCAGGCCTTAGAGTTAACTGTACTTAAGGTCAAGAGTTGAATCACACAATTCTATATATCATGCTCTGTTTAGCTAATGGGAAAGAGAAACGCATAGTATTATTTAATCAGTTTTAAATAACTGTTACTTCTAGTCCTATTGATAGTAAAATAAGCAAAATTTCATCTGTATTGTTCTATTACCTGATTAAATCCATGATTAAATACAGTTGGATATAGCACTGACATTCCTAACAACTTTAACAGAGTAAGCTTAAGATTCATCAAGACGATGCAGTTAGCAAGTTGTCAACAGCCATCAATGATTGAGGCCTCTGGGAAATAACTGGCATTGGAGTGGGTTCGGCAGGGTTATACTTTTAAGCAATGTGGGTCAGTAAGCATCCCTGTGTTTTGTTGTCTTTCTGGTCCACCCGCATAAGATGATGATTAACTCAAACCCTTGAAAGGTGCAAGCTCTTCCCATCACATTCATTCATTATAGTTAGGAGTTGGGACCACAAATTTGTACCTTTTTTCCCCTCTCAAACATATTTCTACAGTGTAGGCAGGACCACAACGTAGGGGACGTATCTTCCCTAACACGTCCCGTTTGTGGCTTGGTTGACGGCCTACCTCGTGGTTCCATCATTGCTTACTACTTTTAAGGGTAGAGAAAAGATTAAGAAATTGAATATCGAAAAAAATTAAGAAAATGGAATAACTAAAGATACATTGGCATGCACGATTGATCACAATCCAAGAAGGGACGGGATATCTTTCTTTTAGGATTTTGGAATTGGAAGTGGCTATTCATTCTGTTTGGAAATATTGCCGTCATTATCTTAGACCTGTAAGTCTTGTGGAGATAACACCCTCGCAGATGATTGGACACAAATGAAAAATAATATGGTGCTGAAAGTGGCATGACAACTCTATTTTTTAATCAACATGACAATCTAGTTTATGGGGATTTTCGATTTTTTTATGGTGACAATCATTTTATAGTAGGTTTTAATTTTTCACGGTACAAACCTCACGATGCAGACTTCAAATTTGAAGTCATTATTGATCATAACAAGGAACTGTCCCTATTGTTAATGGCATGCCTCTTCTTGCATCGTTCGACGCAAAGAAATCATTGTCCTTTCACAAAAATGCAATAAATAGCTCCAGCGATTCATATCGTTACAGGGATTCTCATTTGTCAAACTGTTGGCTGACTTGTGCACATTGCATCAAGATTTTTTACTTGTAGTTTTTTTTTTTTAATTTTAAAAGAATATAACCAGTTTAACAATTCGATCAAAAACCAATTTTTAATTAAAATATTTAAATAGTTTATTATGATTTTTTAAGGTCTTTCTCTTATTTTAATTAAGCTATCTCCTATTTAATTTTTTTTATTGGAGCCTCATTTGCTCTCTCTCTCTCTCTCTTAAATGACTCAATCGCTGGAAGTGAGTTTACATCCGTGTCTGTCTAACTTTTCTTTTTGAATTACTCCATTTATTTTCTTTTCTTTTTTTTGGTAACAATTTTCATTTTAATCTTGTTGATAGTTTATTGTCTAACATGTACGATCATAAAGAATCATTGATGTTATATCCGTTTTGTAAAATTTTTCTTTGATTCGAATATGCAGTTTGATATAACAAATTATTAATTAAAATGAAATACCTTATATTGGTTAATAGCCACTTTTATTGTACAATTTATCTTTGAGGCAATTTTACTATCGTGTTAATCCCATTATATTTGATTAAGCACTTTTGTTGGATATCAGTTATTTCAAATTAATAACTTAGTATGAAGTAATTATTTATCATAATAATTGATAGGTATGTTTTTTGAAATAACTAAAAATAAAATAAAATTGGTCAATGAAAAAGAAAAATAATGATATCAATGAATACTTAAAGTAAACAACCGAATAAATGGGCTATTATTATAAGCAATTAGAGTTGTAGGCAGTTGAAAGTTAAAACTATGTTTTCTAGTTCAAAATTAGCGACCTGCCAATCTTCAAAATCAAAGGAGACAAACAAGGTACCATTGAATGCAATACTAACTTATATTATATGATCTCTTCGTTTTTCTTCAATTATTCTCCTTGCGTTCCCTTTGACTCTACCCTTCTCCTGTCCCAAACTAAAGAACAATTTTAGATAATTTTCTTTACTTTTCTTTAGTCCAGCCCCTGTTGTTTGAAAATATCTTTAATTCTTATGTTTCGGTTGTTTAAGGAATCGGAATATGGTGTTTGGCAGTTATGAATTACGACAGCAATCATCGTTGACTAACTACTTTCTTCACGGCTATCGTGAAATAAACAAATTCCATTACTCCATGTAACTGTTTTAATAATATATGTATTCAAAATCACTAATTGACGCTGATATTTGTATTCCATTACTCCAGCTTATATTTTTCTTATTTTTCTGTATTTTTGCATGGTAACAAAAAATATTAAGCAATTATATAATTAATATATGAAGAAAATACATGCCCGAAACTTAATATTTGCATATGTTGTAACAGTTTAAACTCCCATTTATTAATCTTGAAACATAAAACGTCTCTCGATGGGTTCTTGTATAATCTTTTAACCAAACATGGAAAAATCGGTACACAGATAATTGTATTTCATACAAAATCATAGACAGAAAATTCAGTTAAGATATAGTACATAGTCTGCACAAGAAGTCGATTCCTAATTCATTTCAGCATAATTGCTAAATTACTAAAATATATTTAACATTTAAAACTACTCATGAATACATAATATTCTCCTCTTTATTGCGAACTTCAAATCAAATATACATGCATTTAGAGACTCTGATGAAACTTTTTTTTTTATTTAAAAAAAAATAGATGATTGGCATAATAACATATAGTACATGAGACATATACCTAGATGGCTAGACGTGTCATTTTCTGTAAAGTAAAAAATGACCAACCTATCGTTAGAAATCATCATCATTCTTTATTATATTAAGCATTAACATTTAACATATTCCAAGAAAACTAAAAAGAAAGAAAGATGGAATTTTTTTAAAAAAACAAAAAAAGAATTTTATCAATAATTGAGAAATGCGTGCGCAGAATAAGGCTACGAGGAAGCAAGAGTCAAAAAAATTGAAAATTAAAGAGCCCAAAGAAGAACACGTTTTCATTTGTATATTCGGATTTAATTTGCCGGCACTGACCTGATCCTGATGCGATGACCTCTTCAAAGATGAAACTCATACAAAATTCTATTTACATTCCTCAATCCACACACATGCATGATCATCTCTCATCGCAACCCCATTTCTTTTTGTGATTTTCTTTGCTTTTAGTTTTTGAGTCTCAATTGAACATGGTTTGGCCTTGGGCTACTTCCATCTCCTCCATTTTCTTCATCCTCCTTTCCTCTTTTCTAATCCTTCGTTTCTTCCGCAAAACCTCTGTACTTCACATCCTCAACCGATGGTGGCTCTCCTTCGAAAACCGCCTCCACCTCTATCAATCCTTCAAAATCCCACTCTACAACCACCATTCCCAGGAAAACCAACTCTACCGCAAAATCCTAACCTACCTCGATTCTCTCCCTTCCGTTCAAGACTCCGATTTCATAAACCTCTTCTCCGGCCCCAATCCCTCCGACATCTTCCTCCACCTCGACGCCAACCAGACCGTTCACGACACCTTCCTCGGCGCCAAGCTCTCCTGGACCAACCACACCGCCGCCGGAGACTCCGATTCCGCGCTGGTCCTCCGAATCAATAAGAAAGACAAGCGTAGGGTTTTCCGCCAGTACTTCCAGCACATCCTCTCGGTGGCGGACGAGATCGAACAGCGGAGGAAGAACGATATCAAGCTGTACATGAATTCCGCCGCCGGCGAGAGCTCGCGGTGGCGATCGGTGCCGTTCACGCATCCGGCGAGCTTCGAGGCGTTGGCAATGGACGCTGAGCTGAAGAATAAGGTGAAATCCGATCTGGACCAGTTCCTCAAGTCGAAGCAGTACTACCACCGTTTAGGTCGCGTTTGGAAGCGGAGTTACCTCCTCTACGGTGCGTCCGGTACGGGAAAATCCAGTTTCGTAGCCGCGATGGCAAAGTTCCTCTGCTACGATATCTACGATATAGATATCTCGAAGTTAACGGACGGCTCTGATTGGAAGATGTTGCTGATGCAAACGACGGCGAAGTCAATGATCGTGATCGAGGACCTCGATCGGTTGATCGCGGGAAAATCAACGGGCGTGAGCATATCGAGTGTGTTGAACTTCATGGATGGGATCGTTTCGTGCTGTGGAGAAGAGCGCGTGATGGTGTTTACGATGAATGGTACTAAGGATGAGGTTGATGAAGCTGTGTTGAGGCCTGGTAGGGTTGATGTTCACATACACTTCCCCTTATGTGATTTCTCCACCTTCAAGATTCTCGCGACTAGTTATTTGGGTTTGAAGGAGCACAAGCTTTTCCCTCAGGTCGAGGAGGTTTTTCAGACCGGGGCCAGGCTCAGCCCGGCCGAGATTGGTGAGATTATGATATCGAACCGGAATTCCCCCACCCGGGCCTTGAAAACCGTCATTTCGGCTTTGCAGGTGCAATCCAACGGCGGGGATGCGAGGAGAGGAGGGCAGAGGTTGAGCAATAGCGGGTCGGGTCGGAGCAGCGACGACACAAACGAATCGGGTGCTGTGATTTGTCGGGAAAGTGTTCATACGGTGAGGGAGTTCCGAAAGCTGTATGGGCTTTTGCGCTTGGGAAGTAGAAAGAAGGAAGAGTCTGTGCATTCGGGGCCCATAGAGAAAGAAGTTCCACGGATCGAGGGTCGGGTCGGGTAAAATATGTCCGACTGGATTTTTTTTCTTGGATCAAATTATGTAAAGTTGCTTGCCAGTTGCCACTAACAATTATTTTGCAGTTTTTTTTTTTTTTTAGTCAAGAATTGTATTGTTGTATTTACCACAGAAAAATAATGATATGGCGGTAAGGTCAAAGGGATAACAATTCATATTCAATGCCTCGCGGTATTCTTTAAATTCCAAGTTTGGGGTCAACATTCAATTTATTTATTTACATTTGTGTCAACATTTTTAATCAAATAATTAGACAATAAAATTAGAAATTAGAAGGGCAATGGCTGGCTAACAAAGACTATTCCATTGGAGGCAATGGAATTTGGGATATTCCTCCTTCAACTTGCGTTAATTTGTGAAATATGGCCATAAAAAACAAAAATAATTTATTTTGGCCACAAAAATATAAAGAGAGACTAGACTGTTTTGACTCTACATAAAATTGGATGATCTAGATTTTCTAAATCAATAAAATAATTTAGGGCCGTGTTTGCCTCAAAAGTGGATTATACTTGAAGCTTGATGACACGATTGCTACAAGTCTGAAGTCGATTGAGAGATTAAGCTTGAGGTTAGTAAGTCCGACTTATTGCGTAAGCACAACTTTCAAGTCATAAAGAAGTTGGCTCCAAAATCAACTATGGAAGAGTTTTCTCAGCTCCGGTGAGTTGACTTTGCTCCTCTTCATTCCATTTGCCTACAATGGGTTCGAGATTTGATTGGTTATCCATCCAAATCCAAAACAAGGTAAGAAATATTCAACATTCATCACTTGTGGTCTCATCAAGATTTGACCAAAGCAAAAGTTAATTAGATTTTAAGTCCCGATCGTCTAAGCTTTAACTCTCAAAGCAAGAAGTATATTTCTCAAAACTCTATAAATTTAATTATCGTTATTTAGGTAAAACAGATAAAAATATAAGCTTTTTGTGCATATAAAATAAAATTCAGACTTGATATGAGGTAAAGACACATGTGCAGCCAAGTTAATTGTTTGATTACTCTGCGAATCGACTTAAAAGGCTGTTAAGTTGAGCAAAAAATAGTCCATTTGTAATGATGTGGGACGTGCCTTATCGGGGGAGGTGAAGGAATATTGTGATTACTTTACTGGCATGAGATTAGACGCGGGGGATCATACAAAAAATAGGGGTGGCGACAATTCGTGTCAATCCGATCCGACCCGACTCGATCCGAATTTCACACAACACGAAAAAATTCAATCCGAATACGATCTGATTAATTATTCTGTGTCAAAATTCTCAACCCGAACACGTCCAACTTATTTTACGGGTTGACACGACATGACACGAATAACTTTATAATGTAATCATGACCCATTATTACATATATTAACACGACTCGACCCGACCCGAGTTTTAGAATGCTCACATTATCCAATAAAAGCATATACATCCGATAAAGTCACTGCTAAGTGAGAAAGGTTGTTTGAAACCCTAAGTGCATGTTATTTTTTTTATACCACTAACTAAAATGACTATAATAACCTTATACAAAAACTATTTGCGGGTTAGAGCGGGTTGATCCAAACTCGACACGAATTTTTCGTGTCATTTTTCTTCAAACCGAACACGACCTAAGCAGTAAACGGGTTGACCCTAACACGAAAATTTCATGTCCAGTTCGGGTCGGATTAGCGGACCGTGTCACAAATTGCCACCCCTAACAAAAACTGTTACTTGACGTGATTCATAAGATATTTTGTGAAAATATTAAAATCATATAGGGCCAATGATTCAATCCAGAACAAGACTTAAGATTTATATACTAGGATAATAAAACACAAACTAATCGTTAGTGATATGACACTAATTTTATTAGTTTGCTAAATTGCTCATAAATTTGGATTTAAGAATTTGGTGGACAAACACGAGGGAGGATATTCTCATAACTAAAAATTTTCACTACCAACTTACTACCTATCTAATCACCATTGGATCAAAGAGAGAGAATGCTAAAAAAATTTTGAAAAGAGAGAAAATGCTGTCAAAAAAAAAGTGATTAATGTTATAAAAAAAAAAAAAAGTGATTATGTGAACGTGTGAAGTCCGTCAAGGCCTTGAGTAAAGCAGGAAATACGACGTCGTTTACAGCATCATCCCCCTCCCCTGGCAGAGCCAAGTTCAAAAAATGGTTAAACTAGTGGAAGCGTGGCACAAGACTTTCACGTTCCACAAGCCTCCGTTGGCATTAGGTAATGGCATTCTAGCTTCGTGTTTCTCCACGCACGATGCTAAGCGCGTGGGCACTCACAGCGGAACCTTCCACTGCGACGAAGCCCTCGCTTGCTTCATGCTTCGCCTTTCCAAACACTTCTCCGGTGCGCATATCGTTAGAACAAGGGACCCAAAGGTTCTGGAATCTCTGGATGCAGTGGTCGATGTTGGAGGTGTGTATGACCCGCTTCCACACCGTTACGATCATCATCAAAGAGGTTTCGACCAAGTCCTCGGTTATGGCTTCGCCACTAAGCTCAGTAGCGCTGGCCTTGTCTACAAGGTGTTTGTAACTTTGTTTCTCACTCACTGTTTTTCATTATTATTATTATTGCTTATGTGATGACCGAATTGTCCAGCATTTTGGGTTGGAGATAATTGCAAAGGTGCTTGGGCTTGCTGAAGGGCATCCTCATGTACATCAATTATATCCCGCTATATACAGAAACTTTGTCGAGGTAGCTAATATTACTCTTATTTCATTCCTGAGCTTATATACTTATATGTGATTATATCTAACCTCTTATTATGCATGATTTGTTGGTTACAATACTGTTCTCTTTACAGGCAATTGATGCTATGGATAATGGAGTGAATCAATATGAACTGAATGAGCCTCCAAAATATGTAATTAATACAAGCCTTTCATCTAGAATTAAACGATTGAATTTAGACTGGATGGATTCTGACCAGTCATCTGATAGAGAAAATGAGGCCTTTCATCAAGCAATGGCCTTGGCTGGTGGTGAATTTTTGGAGGTGAGACTGTTCTGAGTTGTCCATATTTGATTTGTGTTCACTATATTTATACTGTTTCTCACTACATGCTAAAACAATCATTTTACAGAATGTGAACTACTATGCAAAATCATGGTTACCAGCACGATCCATTGTTATGGAGTGTCTTGCAGCAAGGAAAACTATTGATTCTAGTGGAGAAATCATAAAGCTAAACCGATCATGTCCTGTGAGCACATATGGCATTTAATTAATCTCATGATTTTTTAAATAACTATTATAAGAGTTTGTCCTTCATAGTTCATACCAACTGAAGGGTAAATTACAATATCTGCTGGGGAAAATAATATTTGGTTTTAAATATAGTCATAACTATTACCTAAAACCCTTTCTCACTTGTTCCACAGTGGAAACTTCACATACATGAGCTTGAGGAGGAAATGAAAATCAATCCTTCCATCAAATATGTTCTTTACCCGGTATGTATGTTTAACTTAGTCAATGATTCTTTAGGATTGATTATAAGCGTCCATCATTGTCATGTCAAACCCCCCTCCAAAAAAAAAAAAAAAACCTGTATGGTGGTTTATTTTCCAGTTCATTATATACCGGGTAACTTGTAAATTTGAAGTATTCACTCTTTATTTTCCTATTCAATAATAAATTAATATTTGACCTATAATATATATAATAGATTATTGTTGCTTGTAGGATGACAGGAGTGAGAACTGGCGATTGCAGGCAGTGGGAATCTCACCTGTTAGATTTGAGAGCAGAAAACCGTTACCATATCTTTGGAGGGGTTTGGAAAATGACAAGCTCTCAGAGGTTGCTGGAATCCCAGGTTGTACTTTTGTGCACATGAGTGGTTTCATTGGAGGCAATAAAAGTTATGATGGCGCTCTAGCTATGGCAAGAGCGTCTTTAAAAGCATAGGCAATGGTAGGTTTAACCAAGTACCTCTTTTCCCGAGCACTTGGGGTGATTTTATTCTTTTGGGGGGTGGGGGCATTGGATTGGACATCGTAAGGAATTGAAAGGACTAGACCGAGAAATGCTTGAACACTAAACTTGTTTTAATTGAAGCAGTATGCTTCAGTGATTCAAAAACATGATGTATGCATATCGCTAAATCTCAAATTGCTGATAACACACTTCTGATAAATGGACCCTTTCCAGTGTAAGTTAGGGATGCAATCTTTAAAGAATATAACTTCACATTTTTACTGTCAATCCTTGCATACTAATTTTCTGCACTAGTTCAATGATGACATTTATATTCATCAGTTCTATTCTTCATATGCATTAATCATCATTCTCATTATGGACAAATAGTTCTAGACTTCCTACGTGCACATTCATGGCACTCGATTCACTCCTCTGAAACACTTGGTAGATCCTCTTTAAACCATGTGTAAAGACCGCCTTCTAGATGGAAGACATTGGTAAAACCGTTAAGGACCAGCAAGTAAGCTGCTATGAGAGACCTGTAGAAGTATCAAAATATGATCAATAGAACTGCAGAAAATGGGATTTGTACCCATTTTGATGATCATAAAATATCATCAACCAATTCTGGACTAGATATTCCATAGCATATGTGAAATTCTATGACTATAAGCAAAATTTAAAATCCAGAGAGAGAAGAAAACGGGCACAGGAAAAAAGAAGACAAAGGACAATTTAATACCTTGATTGTTGACCTTCTGGCAGATTTTGTGATGGTTTCATTGTACCCCCTGATGAGCAAGCTACTATTATTTTTGCATTTTTATCTAATTTTGCTTCAACAGCTGCCAGCATGAATCAAATATTAAGTTTCCAATAACAAGAAATACGTGAATTCAACAAATGTATGATCAGATAAATGTATCGTACCCGGGATGAATTCGGGGTTCTCTTCTGTACCAGCAAAAATACCAAAAAATGCAAATGCAGCCCGTCTGGCAATGTCCCATGCTGTCCACTCTTTTATAAGCCTATATATTTGCACATTGATAGCACCTGGAGGATGAGCCTGCAGTAATAACCAAACCCTTCAGTTTTTTCCTTTGTACCCTATATATAACGACCGATGGAAATTAGAAGTACCATAGAGACTCAAAAATTGCAAAATGAATGTGCAGGCATATTGGAGTTGGAATACGAGACTTCTGAAACTTGTTCACTAACCTCTTTGAACTCTGCTTCTGGCCTTACATCCAGAATCACAAAATTATTTTCTTTCTGAAGGCGCAGAGCTTCCTTTGCTTCCACACTCCTTACCTGCAAATGTCATATACACCTTTTAATTTTTACTCTGCATAAGGCATAAACGTGACATCACATTCCCCTAAATTTTACAAAAAGACTCAGATGTACATGTTATTATTAGTTATAGCATTTGTTTGATTAGATAGTCTGGTTGCCCTTTTGAGCCATTATTCTTGTTTCTATTATTCAATGATCTCTCGGCTCATCAGATGAGTATTCAGATCATTGCTGTCTGTGTACTTGAGCTTCATATTATGATTCTAAATGTGGCAGGGAATTTCATATGCTTCAGAAGACATTTAAAGCTATTGTTACCGTAATGTTTTGCATGGTTTGCATTATCTTGAAATTTCTTTGTGCTCACTTTAACTTGAAATGCTAAAGATGCAAGTGTGCTTATTTGTGCATCCAAGAGAGTATGTGTGACAAAGAGGTGGGGCTTTACCCTTTTTTCCAGCAGATATTCTCGCTTAACCTTCCACTCTTCTTCAGCTAATACCTCCAAGAAAAGTGAAAAAGGAGCTGATTAAGGTTCTACGATGTCTTCAAAGTCCTATGAAAATTTAATCTAGCAATAACTCAGAACAAGTACCTGGCGACTTTGCTGGTTTTGTGGCTGCACCTTGGATTGTTAGCCCTCTTGCAATATTCTGTGGGTGTAATCTTTGACCTGTGGATTTGTATGATCTAACTCTCACCCACCATGAATTATGATCACGAGTACCTTCTAAAGAAGGTACCAAGGATTGTAAAGATGATGTAGATGAGTACTGTGGAGCAAATGATGTAAAAGCCGCCATGCTTTGAAGCTCAGTTTTACCAGAAAAAATCAGATATGGGATTTTAGAATTTTCTAGTTAATGGTCAATAGTTGAATTAATGGAAGTACTTGGGATCAGCCTACTTGCTTGTGTTATCCTGTGAGTACTTCGGGTAGTTTGTGGGAAACGAGTATCTGATTTTGTGGATATTTAGGACCCAGAATCTGAACTTGTGGTCGATGTTTTAGGAGTCCTTTGCTATTTGGATAGGCTTCGTTGGCATCCCTTTTGTCTTCATTTCTTTTCTCTTTCCTCAGCTCACTTTGACACGAAAATGATTGTCTTTCGGCATAGCCATTTTAATATTTTGTTTGCTCTTTTGTTTTAGGGACATTAATACTTGCTATTTTTACGTTCTTTGAAATGTCGCGTGAAAAATTTATTAGGTTCTGATGTAACATTGATACTTTTTAGTAAAATTAACGCATTAAGGTTTGTTTATATATATATATATATATATATATATATATCATTTCCACATATTTTTGAGTAGCTGTAAATAACCTTATCTAAAGTGACTGTAGAAATATTTTTTTCATATATACCATTCCCATAACAAAATTACTTTTAATGGAACTGAAAGTTTCAAGTTCAGTAATATATATAAAACTAGGCAGCAGTGACTCAAATTAACATGTCATTTTCGCTAACAAATCATGCGCACACAATTTCCGCCCTGGAATCAATTCAATAATTAGATTTAACATATGAATTCTTTTCTTGATACAATTTTATCGGCATTCTCATAACTACAAGAAAAAATTAAGTGGTGCAACCTTGGAATCTTGATAATATTCTGAAAAAATATGAAAGAACAATGATATATCGTCCTAATAATTCGTCTTAAAATCCTCCTAATTACTAATTAATTTTGATTGTGTTACTAACACACTCGTTTTTTGCATTTTTGTTGAAAAATAAAGCATTAACATAATTTTTTCATGTTGTAATAGAATTATTTCTTCTACCAGTGAGACAACGAATTATATGCAATAAATTTTTTTAATGGGTGGTGGAGCCCACCGCATCTTGTGTTTCAACATGAGAAGGAATTCTGCTACAATATGAGAAAAAAAAAAAAAGGACCATTAAAAAAATGGAGAAAGAGACTTGGAAATTTTTATAAAATCCTCTAAAACTCTTCTCACCCTTAAAGTCAAGGTTCCCCAAATTTGGGGTGTTTGAGGAGAAAAATATTAAAAATTACTTATTTTTCGTAGCATTAAAATGTGAAAACTATATACATGTGAATAATTTTTTAAATGTAACACTACTACAAAATTTCTAAATACCGAAAGAATATAGCGACGAAAAATATTACGTTGAAAATAATGATGGAATTTTCGACGAAAATCATATTTCGTCGAAAATAGAGACGAAATTAGAGATAGAACAAGATTTAGTCGTCATCAATAACAAAAATTTTCAACAAAAAAAAATTCCATGGAAATTTTTGATGGAATCTAAATTTCGTTGAAAGAGACAAAATTAGAGATTGAACAAGATTTGGTCATAATCACTAACGAAAATTTTCAATGGAAAAAAGATTATGTCGAAATTTTTTAGGGATCTAAATTCCGTAGAAAGTTTCGAAGGAAACATTTTCATCAAATTTTGGACCAAAAACATTTCTGTCAAAAATTTTGACGAAAAATTTCGAAGGAAATGTTTTTCTGTTGAAACTTTCTTCCGTCGAAAATATTTAAGAAATTATTTTTGGAAAAACTTTTCGACTGATTTTTTCGTCGAAAGTTTTGAAAAAAACACGCAAAACCAATACACGTCATCAATCAACTTGAAGGTTTGAACGGAATTTTTTTCGGTAGAAAATTTCTGATAGAATTTTTTTCCTTTGGAAATTTCCGATCAACTTTTTCTCTATAAAAAATTTTAGATGGAATTTTTTTATTCAATTTTTTGAAAAAAAATATATCATCAATCTTCGTGAAAATTTGTACGGAATTTTTTTCAATAGAAATTCCGTCAAAATTTTAAAAAAAATACATGTCATCAATCCGCGTGAAACCTCACCCGATGTCATAAATTCTTTTGAAATTTTTTGATGGAATTAGTTAAATAAATATTATGTTAATGATTTATTTTTCAACGAAAATGCAATATTTTCGACCGATTATTTTTCGTCGAAAATTCAACGGATACTAAATTATGTCGCCTTTGGACGAAGCGCATTTCGACGAATTTTTTCTTGTTTCCAACAGAAAAATTTGGTCTAAAATATGATCTTTCTTAGTAGTGTGAAAAGTACATAAATAATACTTTGAAAATTTTTAATTTTAATTTCAGTTGTAAAATATAATAATTATATTAATTTAAAAAAAAAGTAAAATTGTAAGAATATCTCATTAACCCTCTATTTTTTCTTTCTCAAATAAGAGAAGGGAATACCCTTCATTTCCTTTCCTTTTCTTTTTCTCTCTCTTCCTTAGATCCTCTTCCTCTTTTTCCCCTTCAAACTCCCAAATAAAGCCTAAATGAAATTTATTAGTATAAGTTTTATCCCCTCAAACTGAAACAGAGAAGAATTGTAGTTCCATCATTTATAATTTATTTTTGTAATAAAAAATACATATATTCCCACATTTTCTTTCATCAATATGTGAGAAGGTTTACGGCTATAAGCATGAGAAAAACAATATCGGTTCTTTTCTAGCCCTTAGAAGGGATCCAAGTCCCGCGCATCTTAATGTAACCTTCCCAAAGCGCTAATAAGACTTGTTAAAGATGTTATTGGAAGGAGTTGTCCTTAGATTTAACTTGACTCGATATATTAATGAATTATATTTATCTCATTTTATATAAGAGAAATAATTTTTCTACACAAAAAAAAATAGGTCTCATTTTTTTTTCTCTCATCTTATCTGTAAATCTTACTTATAATTTTAAGTTTATAATATGATATAATTATTTTCTTACAACGTTAGTAAAAGTTTTCTCACGTCAGTGCAAAATATGTTTTCCTTTCAGCAAAGACTTACATTGGTGGTCCTGTTACAAAGTTTTTCTCTTACCTCAATGTCTTTTCTCTCTCCTAAATTTCTCCCTTAGCGGAAAGAGATACTTTTCTAATATAAAATAAGAAAAATATTACAATCATGATCGGCTAATGACTGTATTCGGGATTGAACCATTCCGTATTTAGATAAAATGTACAATTTTAAAAATTATGAATTAAGTCATAAAATTTTAGAAGAACTTAAAGTTAATGAATGTTTTTCAATATATTTTGAAACAAATCATATCAATATAATTATATTATCGTATTATGCAAAACTTAACAATTTCAGTTGATAAGTTTACTATTTATGGTTAATTACTAAAAATTATAAGATTTAAGATAAGATATTGTGTGATATTGGAGTGAGTTGAGGTTAGACCGGCAAAATAGGTTATGACACGCGCGTCGACCCGTGACACGATATGAAAATTTATATTCGAGTTGATCCGTAAAAAAATTTGTGTCGCGACCTATATATATATATATATTTATTATTATTTTTTTTTAATTTTGACCCATTTTTAAATTATTTTTTTTGTGTCAATTATCATTTTGATCCACAACTTGCGTGTCATTTGGGTCATGTCGTATCGTGTTAATTCGCAAAAAATTCATATCGTGCTCATGTTGAACATTCTGAATGTAAATCCGTGTCAACTCGCAAAATCATCTTAGTCGTGTTCGCGTCGTATTCGTGTTCTGTGTATTCATGTCGTCACGTGTCGTATCATATCAACTCATTTTGATACTCCTACTTGAAGCCAACTCAGAATGTAATTTAAACTCGAGTTTTATAAGAGTTATGTTGTAGGAAAAATGATTGTGTTATATTATAGAGATTCGTTTTGCGTGCCGTAGTTTTTTTTTTTTCAAAACATGTAGGTCCCACAAAATGTTATGTGTGTAAAAAACTTTTTGTGGTCATATTAAATGATGAATGCAAATTCCTTAAAACTCAACCTAAAAATATTTATTTTCTATAACCTGAACCTGATCCAATACTTTAATTTATCAATGTAAAGAAAAAAAATATTTATAGTGCTTAAAATTTAAAAAGTATTTAATATTTTTTTAAAGTAAATACGAGGATTATTTAACATATTAATTTAGAAGATGTAAAATTATTCGATATGAAGATATCCATGCTTGAAATTTTAAAAGAAGAAGAACACAGAACTTGGATGATTGAAAAATAAATAAATAGAAAATACAACGTGAATATTGACCTTCTTATTCTTTACTTCTGGAGGGGTTTTATTTCTACTCATGATGCACAAGCTTCTGTTCTTGTATTCTCATGTATTTTTTGCTTCTTCACCTGTTACATGGGTTAAATAGTTGAATGATGAATCGGGTCAGATAAATGGAGCTTACACTTCTCCGCAGCACAAGTTCTAGCTAAATCATCCAGTGAATTCAGCGCGTTCCTAATAGAAAAAGTGAATTGATGATTTGAGGTCATGATGGATTAAGGATTTGAACATAGTAACTGATTAAGGTTCATGTTTGTGCATTAAATATTTTTTTAGATCAAAGTATAAATGTAACTCTGAACAAGTACCTGCTGAATGTGCATGTTTGGTGGTACAATCTGGGCTTTTAGCCCAATGGAATATTCTGGGCATCTACTCTTTGTCAAGTGCATTTCTGGGATAACAAAACACGAATAGTGATTATCTAAAAGGAAAGCCAAGGACGAGGAATGCAAATTAGACAGTTAAAAAAAAAAAAAATAGTAAATATCATTTTTGGTCCTTAGCAAATTTTATGATGTACGCTTTAGTCTCTAGCAAATAAAAATGTTATTCGTGATCTTTAAGAAATTCAATGTAAACCAATTTTAGTCCTGTTGAGGGACTAATATGGATCTTTTTTGAATTTGTGAGAGACTACACTTTCAACTAAATGAATCTATTTTTAATTTCTTATGAACCACGAATAGCTTTTTATTTGTTACGGACTAAAGCGGATATCATAAAATTTACTGAGGATCAAAAATGATATTTACTCAAAAATATATATTATACAGATGTTTACATATGGGAAGTATATAATAGATTGTAAAAAAAAAACATAAAAAAATAGTGTATCTGCTAATCTGCCTATTTGCCTGTGTTATGCTTCTAATCAAGGATATGATTATAGGTTCAATATATACTATGACCAATATAAAATTTTTAGGAATGGCTAATTAACATTTTCTTGTCAATCCTTAATCTAAGTGTAAAGTTGTATATTTTCTTAATCACAAGAAGAAATTGTCTAGGAAGAGGTTGGTACCAATGCAATTAAGAAAGGTGGCTAGTGTAGGTCAATGTCAAATTGTCAATCGTGCATAAACGTGAGTACCAAGTTCACTATGTGAGCAAGACTAGTTAGGAAGAAAACAAATGGGTTCCATTATGTATGGCTAATGTCAATGTCTACCATGAATCGTGATGATGACTTGATAAGCAGTCATAAAGAACTGTTCGAGATCCACAGTCCACAGATTAGGATCAGAATGGAGCATTACCGACATTCTACAATTATTTCATTCATTTCTTTGGTTTGGAACAACTACCTACCCTGCCCCCTTGTTAAGACTAGGAGAACAAAGAGATTTTTATACCTTTCGATTCAAGTACCTTGTATATATAGTAGTATTTAAAACATAGATGACCTAGGTCGATTCTTGTTCAATAAAAAGCCAATTTATTTGTCAGGCAAGCTATATTTAAAGCCATAAAGTATAATTAGTTTTGAAATTATGATAAGATATGAAGATACATGATTAAATGTTCTAACAAATTAATTATATGTCTGTTTTTGAAAAGAAAAAACAGTTACTGAATATTGATTTTATTGAGAGTAAAGTGAATTAATATTCTTAAGGTTAAAGAAATTTACGCAACCACTTTTAAGAAATTATACTAACCTTAAACCTTTTTTTATCTATTAAAACTTTTTTCTTTAATTTTTTATCACATACGCTTCATTTTCTAGCTTTTTTAGGATATAATTAAAAGTAACCAATATAATATTAAATTCGAGAGGACGTTGCCATAAATTTCATTTATCTGAAGAAAAGTTAGTACAATTTGCTCATAATTTTATTGTTAGGCTAATAAATTTCAGAATAATTTCAAATTAACAAGTTGGCAAATAACGAACAAGCCTAACAACTTGATTCTTGTGTTCAAGTTGGGTTTTATATTTGGGTTTTATAACAGTTATGTTGTAGGAAAAATAATTGTGTAATGTTATAGAGATTCGTTTTGCGTGCCGTAATTTTTTTTTTTTTTTTTTCTTCAAAAAGTGTGAACCCCACAAAATGTTGTGTGTGTAAGAAAATTTGTTGTGTCATGTTAAATGACAAATACAAATCCCTTCATATTTTATTCTTATTTTGGGAGTTGAAATTTACGCTATAGCTCCAACAAGATAACGTAAGTAGGCCTTGGTCTCCCGACAGCTTACCATGACTCTTGCTTCTTCTACTCTTCGACCTTACTGAACCAATAGAAAAGATTCCATTAAAATTCAAAAGCTAAAGTTGAACATTGTGCTTCAGTTAACTGAGCATATAAGAAACTCCTGCCGGTAGCTCAACTGGCGAGTTAGAGTGCCTATGTAGGGGTTTACATTGTTCAGATTTAATTTTTGGATAATGTAGATTCTTGGAGTTCTTTAAGAATTAGAGGAAAAAAGCTCCTATTTGATGGAAGATTAATCTTATCATTTTTTTCGGTGACATAGGTCAATGTATCCGCTATTTTAATGAGGAAGTAATCTTTGAGACCGTACTTTAAGAACAAAATAGTTGGAAGAAATTGAATAAGCATATATTGAAAAATAAAATAAAATTGAATAAGCATACCTCCAAATTTCTACTAAAAAAAATTAGCATATAAAAATTGGGAAGGATCTGTTTACAAACTTTTTTAAATTTTTTTTACATATTACACTATGTTTTTTCGGGAGAACATAGTAAAACAAATATTCTCCCGAGAGAACATAGTATAGTTTGTAAGAGTTTGTAAGCAAAAAAGTTTATAAATATAACATGCCTCTGTAAGAATTTCCTTCTGCTGTAAAACACTATAAACAAGCATTTAACATTGTCTCCATTCTAGTATGAATATTTATTGTCTTTTCTCTCTCTGTTTAAAACCACAAGATAAGGTATTGACGATTTTATATTTAAATATTAATATCTGTTTAAGGTCAAATGAAAAAGGGTTTCTCTTTTCTCATTTTACATGAGATATCATCTCTCATATTATAGACACAATAACTCAACAAGTGATAGGTTCCACCACTTGTTAAAAAAATAAAATATAAAAGAAGATAGCACAAATTTTGATGCCTCACAACATGAGAAAGCAATCTCCAACAATATGAGAAAGTGATTTTCCAATGAAAAATGCGAGTAATAGTTTTCTGATCCAGATTGCAGGCAATCGCTATAAATAGTGCTGAAAGTGAACTGGACTGGACCGAGCTTTGTCCCGAAAAGCTTAAGTTTATACCAAAAAATTTCAATTTAACCTAACCCGATAGCACAATATGAGTCTGACAATTAGCTTGGTCTGACCCATTTATAAAAAAAATAAAAGGTTCACTTTTCTGCAGTTACTGCAGATAACTTATCTGCAATAAGCCTAATACGACATCATTTTAGAACGAAAATCATGGTGTTTTTGTAATTTTACTTTATTTCAGGATTATTAGAGTATTTATAATTATAATTATTTAATTTTTCAATCCTAAAACGACGTCATTTTAGGAGTAAATGCAGATAACTTATTTGCAGTAACTGCAGAAATATTATTCTGAAAAATAAATGGTTTGGCCTGACCCGTTAGCATGTTAATTTTTAACTTTCAAGCACAATCATGAATCAACTTAACAAAATACTTAAATTCTGTTGTTAAAACAAAAACCACAATTTCAACGTCCCAACATAACCATGAATCACAACAATAACTTATCATAATCTGTAATTAAGTCACTTTCAAAAGCAAAATACTCAAACTAAATAAAATAAATTTCATTAGATCTAGCAAACCAATCCATTAAAATGACTTGATGAATCCTACAAACATATCATGGTGCTTGTAGTAGCCAAAAACTCCTGATCATATTTTCTCCCCTATAAATACAATTCCAAGGTTACATAAGTTAGCAAACAATTTATAAATGTAGAAAACAAAAACAAAAAAAGATTAAAGAATAGAAAGAAAATAAGATTAAGAAACATTTTTTTTTATACCTTTTGTTTTTTCTTCAAACCATACTTATTACGTAGTCAATCTCTACCACATATTAAAGCTTGAATGGTATCTTCAGCCAAGCTAGAACGATAAGTATCAATAACTCTTCCTCCAGCACTAAATGTTGATTATGATGCTACTGTAGAGATTGATACAGATTTTATGTCCCTCCGAAAAGTGGTATTGGTGGGGATCGAACCTAGTGCTTCCATCACCTACTCGGTTCACATGCACTAACTGAGCTATCACTATGTGGTACTACTATGAATAATATTATTTTATTTTATTCAAAATAAATAATATTATATAGGTCGACCTGTAGGCTTATAGGCCTGACATGTAAAAAAAAAGTCTATAACATGTTTCCTAAATAGGCTTTCTTAAAAACCTGAGCCTCTTCTATTTACTTATATATAATTGGCCGAGTTTGACCTAATATAGGCTAAGCCATAGATCCCTGTAATCCGATCCGGCCCACTTTCACCCTAATTACAAAATAGAGAAAGCAAACAAAGTAAAAATATGCTTTATTAATTGTGAAATTTTGATGCCCAAAAACTGGTCTAAGTTTCAATATTGTGTACATATATTTATGAGAAATTATTTCTCATGCTACATCACAACCAGAATCCACAAGTAAAAAGTGAGAAAGAGAATAAAGGTGAAATTTACTTTTATTTTGTATTGATAGGAATTTGATTTCTCTCGTGTAAAATGAAATAAATATAATTTTATATTTATTGGAAAAAATATTTGTTCTTTTCAATTATCATTTCACTTTCACAAAGAGATGAAACCTACGCCTTTATTTTATTTTTTGTTCATTCTCTTTCTCTTATAATTTATCTCTTTCTGTTACTTAAAATGACACATCTTTACATTCTTTAAAATCACACCTATATTTCCCATATTTATTAGGCAAAACTGTTGACTTTCTTTCTCTGAAGTCAATGTGTGGTTGTCCGGTTGTGAGTCTATATTTGCTTGATTGCATGCCTAATATCCTTGTGATTTTTATATTATTACAAAAGCAGTTCGACTATTTAAATTTAGGGTTTTATAATTCTCATTCAACATGAGAATTCAAATTTTCCTACACACCCTTCGATTCTCGTGTTAACATGAGTCATACATATAATTTTTTCTAACACATGAGTCCCACAAGCTTTTTATCTCTACAACATGAGAATTGAATTCTCATTCAACATGAGAAAATCAAACCCTTTAAACTTATATCCTCCTACAAATTATTTAAGCTTTTTATCACACATCATAATATTTGTTTTAGTGGGTTAGTCACTATTTAATATAATTGATACTTATGGAAAAAAAATCAAAATTATATACTGATTTAGTATTTTTAAACTGTAGGTATTGTTATACTTTATTTATGAAACTGATTATTCATTTTTTGTTATACTCTTGTTTAGTTTTTGAATGAATACTCTTTTTAGTCCCTGGAAATATTTGCGAAGCACAATTTAGTCCCTCGGTTTAAAAAAAGTCACATTTCAGTGTTTCATTTTAAAAAAAAAAAGGACACGTTTATCCTTCTGTTAAGTGGAAAGTGACGGCCATGTTGACGGACGCCACCTGGAACGTTAAGTGGCTGAGTCACTAACGTCCTGCCCACGTGGAGAGAAAAGAACGACGTCGTTTTACATTGGAAGGTTGTATCAGGTATTTCAGAAAGGGAGCGACGTCGTTTGAGGAATGGCATGTGAGTTGATCTAAACATGTTGTTGACTCAGTTGACACAGTCACAGAAGTCGTCCATACCCGCCATTTCCTCCCCCATTTCCTCAGCTCGTGAGCTTCAGTTGCGGTGAAGGTTGGTGACCCACGGTGGTTTGTTGCTGTACGTGGCTTCTGCAGTTGGAAGCTTGTGGAAGTAGTGTGGTTTAGGTTGAAGAGATCGTTAAATGGTTGTGACTCTAGTTACTGTCGTGCAAGGTACGTGAAATTCGTTTCTTTGTTTATTATCTGCGGTCCCTCTTTCGTATTTAAAATGGTGTTTTTGCTTAATGTGGTCCCCCATGTGTGGTTAAGGAATGACAAAGTTAGGGTTTTTTTTAATATGGTCCCCTTTGGTTGAATCTTTTTGGAACTTGTTGCATGTGGTCCCCCATTTGTTATTTTAAGTTAGTGTGTGTAGTGATTACCAAAAAAGCCCCAAATTTATTTATGACAGTGTCGTGGAATTAGTTTTATGCAGCCATTAAAAAAGCCCCAATTAATATTGTTAAGTAGTGATTACTTGTATGATATTGTAAATTAATATGATGGTAGTGTAAAAAATGATTATGTTCTGTTTTATATGCAGATGGATCAGTATATAGTCATGAGATATCATCATGGGGGTGTGTTGGTTAGGAATGATGAATGGAAGCTGAATTATGTGAATGGGAGAGTGGATGATTTACCAGAAATGGATGGAGATTATGTAAACATTCGTGACCTTGAAGCTCTGTTCAAGGGGTATGGTTACCACAAATGTAGGCGGATGTGGTGGTTGAAGCCTGGTGAGAGTGATTTAGAGGTTGGGTTGCATCTTCTTGAAAAGGATTCTGATATTTTGCAAATGGTGAAGGCTGCCTTAAGTAATGGGAACAAAATAGACATATATTTTGATGGTTGCATTACAATTCCTGAGATTTTGGGTGGGGATGCAAATCCAACTCCTCCTGAAAGTGCTGATGAGGAGGGGGTATTAGGTGATTCAGTTGACAGTTTGTCTGACTCCCATATGACTCATGATGATGAATATGAAGAGGGGGAGGGCAGTAGACTGTCAAGTGATTCATATGACAGTGTAGAAGACGAGCCTTATAAGCCTCCGCCACCGGGTGTTGAAGACGATACAGATGATGAACCAATTATTGCATTGCAAAAGAAGGTGAAAGGAAAGAAGGAAAAAAAGACAGTTAACAATTCTGAGGATGAGCAGAATATGTCATTTGAAAATCAGGGCTATGGTTACAATTCTGAAGAATTGAAGACTCCACCTTCAAGTGGGGATGAGGAGGTTGAAAGGGAAGTGTTTCCTAAGTTTAATGAGGAGCAGCCCTTTGGTTTAGTACAGCTCGAGCTTGGAATGGAGTTTGCCAGTTTGGAGCACTTTAAACAGGGTGTCAAAGACTACAATATAAGTCTTGGGAGGAAGTTTGTATGGCTTAAGAATGACAAGGTAAGATCAAGAGCCAAGTGCTCAAATGCTGACTGTGAGTGGATGATATATTGTTCTTGGAGCAACAAATTCAATTGTTTCCAAGTCAAGACATTCAATGACAACCATACCTGCTGCAGAATTTTCAAAAATAAAAAGGCCACCAGGGATTGGGTTGCTGCAAAGTTGGAGAAAAGGCTGGTCACACAGCCCAATATGACAAGAGTCGAGGCTTATGAGCATTTAAAGGAAGAGTACAAGGTCCATGTTCATATGAAGAAATTAGGGAAGACACTACACAAGGCCAAACAAAACATAGAAGGAAGTGAGAAGGAACAGTATGGCAAGCTAAGGGACTACCTAGCTGAGCTTTTGAGGAGCAACCCTGGCTCCACTTGCCAGATGCAAGTAATTCCACAACCAGTCCCTAACAGCCCACCGATTTTTAACAAACTGTATGTCTGCCTTCATGCCTGCAAGAAAGGATTCAAAGCTGGTTCATTTGACAGAAAGGTGGGCAATTATCGAGTATCATTTGACAGAAAGCTTCACAGCTCAATGTTCATGTGCAAAGTTTGAGACTATGGGGATTTTGTGTAAATATATTCTATACATTATGAAGAAGAAACAAAATAATGACCCTTCCTGAAAAATATATCTTGTCTAGATGGACTATGAATGCAAGCTATAAGGCTGAAAATCTTGTATCCATTCATGATGAAACAAATCCTGATGAAATTAGTGCATTGGCTTTGTGGTCGATTCATTCGAAGTGCACTATGGCTATTTCTGAAGCACGAGATTCTATTTTTGAGATTAAAAGATTTGATGCTATGGTTGCTGAATTTTGCAACAACAGTTGGAAAGAAAAAGAAAGAGAGGTGAAGATGAACAAATTACCCAAATGATTCCACAAACTTCACTCATTAATGATGTGCGTGATCCTACTCAACCAGTCAAAACTAAAGGGCGTTCAAAGGTTGCTTCACGAATAAAATCAAGCATGGAGTTGTCAACAAAACAACAAAAAACTTGCAGTTATTGTGGAGGGAAGGGTCATAATAAAACAGGTTGTCAGATGCTAAAGGTACTCATTTTTAAATTTTCTATTTATGTTTGTGATTTCCTATTTAAACTTGATGAAAAATTTGTGAAGTTTCATTTGTAGATGGAAGTTGCAGGAGAGAAGCCAAAAGAATAGTTGTGATTGCACATATTTCATGGTTTTATTTTGGTTTGAACTTATTTTTTATGAACCATTTGAATTATTATAATTTTAACTATAACCATTTAATATATATTTGTATTTAAATACTTAATACTGTTTTTACTTATTTTTCAGGAAATATTTTGGGACACTGCTGGTTGGAGAAGTAAATACTATAAGTACTATGGGTTTCAAATGTACATGGAGAATTTTTTTGCGTATATACAATCTCTGTGATGAAGTGTAAAGGGATAAAACTTTTTTTTGTTACTTTTATCAGATTTGGTAACCAAATGTAAAGTGTAAAGGGATATGAGTTTTTTGTGACTTTGACAGATATGGTAACCAAATGTAAAATGTAAAGCCAACTGCTATTTTTTTATTTGTACAAAGGAACTTCAATGCATACAACAAGTGTAATATTGTAAGTTTGCTATTGTGTTTCTATCATGATAATGTCTTTATTAAGTAATTGTGTTGAATTTTGCGAGGTTGGTGATTTTGCGATTGAGGAACTTAGACATGCACAACCACTGTTAGAAGATTATGCGAATGAGGAACTTATTGATCCAAGGTTGGGAAGTCACTATTCAGAACATGAAGGAGCTGAGGCTATCAAATTCTTCTATCTGGAAACAACTGCCACTGCAAGCATTTCTATATATGTTAACAACCAGTCCCTAACAGCCCACCAATTTTTAACAAACTGCATGTCTGCCTTCATGCCTGCAAGAAAGGATTCAAAGCTGGTTGTAGACCATTGATTGGACTGGATGGATGTTTCTTGAAAGGTTACTATGGGGGACAACTATTGAGTGCAGTGGGAGAGGATGCAAACAAGAGCTTTTATGTCATTGCTTTTGCAGTTGTTGACAGTGAGACCAAAGAAAATTGGAAGTGGTTTCTGACCTTGCTACAAGAAGACATTGCCAGTTGTGTAGTGCATGGATGGAACTTCATAAGTGATCAGCAAAAGTTATGTTTTTTCAAAGGTATTTTCCTTTTTTAAAAGTTGTACATTACTAGCCATGTGTGATCACTTTTGTTGTTGCTTGATATATGGATGCAGGGTTTGATACCAGCATTACAGGAGGTCATGCCTGGTGCCCATCATAGGTTCCGTGTGCAGCACGTGTGGAAGAATTTTATTAAGCAATGGAAGGACAAAGCCATTAGAGGAATAGTATGAGAGGCTGCACGATGCACAACTGTGCCCCAATTCCAAAGAACAATGGATAAATTGAAGGAGTTGAATGAAGATGCTTGGGCATACCTCAACAAGATTCACCCCTCATGCTGGGTTAAGGCATATTTTAGTCACTGAACCAAGTGTGACAATATAACCAACAACATGGCTGAGGTGTGGAATGCAAAAATTGTTGCATACAGGTCCAAGCCCATTGTCAGCCTATGTGAAGAACTAAGATGCTATATCATGAGGAGAATGACTGCCCATCAACGAATTCTAGGTACTGTTAGGGGTAAAATTGCCCCAGCTCAACAGAAAAAGCTGGATCAATTGAAGGTGTTAAGCAACTCCTGGACACCAACTTGGACAGGGAACTTGGAGCAAGACTTATATGAAGTGACTGCACAGGGTGAAAGGGTTGGTGTCAATCTTACCTATAAGACTTGTGCATGTAATGTCTGGCAGCTCACAGGAATGCCATGTGAGCATGCAATTGCTGCAATATGCCACAAGAATGAACCAGCAGAGCTTTATGTCCATCAATGGCTGACAGTGGATGCTTTGCATGCCACTTATGCACATACTTTGAACCCTGTAAATTCGGAACAGTATTGGCCTGCATCATCTGAGCCTAAACTCATTCCTCCACCACTGAAAAGGCCTATTGGCCGTCCGAAAAAACATAGGAAGAAGGATGAAACTGAGGAGCAAGTGAGCAAAACAAAAAAATTAAAGAGGGCACGTGCTGCAGTTTGTGGTAAATGTGGGCAATCTGGTCATTATGCCAAGACCTGTAAGGGACCAGCTACAAGCAAGAGAGGGAGGATAACAGCAGCACCTTCACATGCAGTTAATGTCAACATAGCAGCTCGACATGAAGAGGAGATCCCTCTGAGTCAAGGAGGACCTTCAAGGCAGTCCCAGGCACCTGATGAAGCCATTAGGGGCAACAGCCCACCACCAGCAGAACAATTGTCAACTGAAACTGTCAATGCAACAAGCAGTGGCACAAGGAGCAGGCTTATGACATTCATGGCCACACCTGGGTTTAGGCCACCAAGACCAGCTTGAATGAAATCTGGATACAGTTTTTTTGTATAGGGGTTCACTTTTTTGTTGTATAGGCAACAATGTTCATGACTGTAACTTTTGGTACCCCCATTTTTTGTATTTAAGACATTTAACTGAAGTGTATGCTTTTTTTTTTTTGAATCACAATATGTCTCTGTCTGGGAGTATTTTGAAGCAAAAAAAACAACAGGGGAATAGTTTGAAGGATGGTTTAGAATGGTTTATGTGGACCATAACTTCTGGCAAGCTTTTAATTATGATGGAAGAGTTTTGAATTGTAACCGACTACAAGTTCCATTATGAATGACTACAAGTTTCTTTTTTATATCAGTTTTTTCTCTTTGCTGCGATATGTATCTGTATGGTTATTTTTGAATTTGTGTATGAGTCTTTTTGATTCTGCCTACAATGCAGGTGGTTGATGTTTGGGTTTTGGTCGTTGCTGTTTGGACACAATTCAATGCAATATGTTCATGTCTAATTTTTGCATCATTATGTCTCTGTACTGTCTGATATCTTCATTGACTACAAGTTTCTTTTGCTGCATTTTTTACTACAAGTTCCTTTGCTGAATTCAATTATGTACTGTCATTTGCTGCAATCTGGCTTATGCTGCAATCCAATGTGTCATGGATTAAAATGCAGGTTTTAAAATGCAGCTTTTAAGTTGCAGCTTGTGTCCAATATAGTCTAAACAGGTCATGTCCAAATTTTAACTGTCAGGGACCAAAACGTGCCCCGATAGCATTTTGCAAGGACCTATTTGGCCCTCGATACATAGTTCCAGGGACTAAGTTGGGGTCTAGTTTAAATCATTAGGTTCCAATATGCAGTTCTCAAATTCCCATTTGCAGCAACAAATTTGACATTTACTGTATTGAAGCATGAAGTTAGCATTATACACATAAACACATTTTATAGCCCAAATAACAGAACTTCATTGCATCTTCTCAACTTTATTCATCGCAGTTTTCAGCAAGTCATTCAATTTCATTGAAGAAAAACTACATTTCGTACATAACATTTCATTGTTACAACACTTGCAATCATCACAACATTCTTTCCTGCACATTCATACTCAGTTCTTGCTCACCAACATCTTGCACCTTCGACCTCCATTCTGTCAGGTTGTTCAAGAAAGTAAGAATCAGTTAGTGACAAGAACGTAGTCCCACTTCATTCATACTCAGTTCTTGCTCACCAACATCTGACACCCAAAAGACGTAGTCCCACTTCATCCCCCCAAGCCAGATGACATACTCACCCTTTAGGGTTTCTAATTTGACAGGGACTATATTGGGTCATTCACCCTTTAATGCAACAGTCACATGTCCAAACATCCAACTAGACACAAGGGACCTATCTAAACGACGTCGTTTTCTCTCCACGTGGCCAGGATGTTAGTGACTCAACCACTTAACGTTCCAACTGGCGTCCGTCAAGTGGGCCGTCACATTGGATTTAACAGAAGGATAAATGTGTCCCTTTTTTTTTAAAAATCAGACATTGAAATGTGACTTTTTTAAACCGAGGGACTAAATTGTGCTTCGCAAAAATTTCCTGGAACGAAAAATGGTATTTACTTTTAGTTTTTTGTTGTTTGATCTTATGCCCTTCCAAAATAAAAAAAAAAACAAAAAACAAAATTAAAATATATCTTGCAATTAAAGCAAGGACGGGAAGGTGGGGTCCACTGGACATCTTACTTACTTTAATGCTTTTGCAGAGTACTAGATCCGAGACCTCGCCGCTTGGAGCGCCTCTCTGCAGCTCCAAAGCCCATAGGCCATAGCCACCGACACTACCTACCTCCTGTATTCAATATTAATCAAACGTCTCACATGTTTCCACGTGTCATCCTATTTTTAGTTAAACGACGATAATGAGTTTATCAACAGCAAACCGCGTCGTCGTCCACCTCATTATCCTATGCAGCATCACCCTCCCCTATTTCACGCGTCTTACGCTTCTTCACATCTTCATGAATTATTATTACTAGATATTTTTTTTCCTCATTAACCCAATAACTTTGTATTGTTGTTGTTACTAATTTACTATTATTATTCATTAAAAAGTGAGTTTTGTTGATATTGTGAAATTCTTGTTATCATTTTAAAATATTTGTGTAAAAAATCATTAATGACAAATTGAATATGAATTTTTTTTAGCTCTCTTACCTTTAATCGAAAGATAAATTTACTTAATTTTTCAAACGCCATTAAGAATTTTAATGATTGAAAAAAATTCTTATTATAATAACTTACTTTGTGTGGTGCAAATGTGCAATAGTATTCATAAAAGAATTTTAAGTTTTTTTTTTATTAATAATTTTTCATTAATCCAGATCTTGGTAGGTATTTATTAGCGTGACCTTGGTTCATGAATTAATTAGTGAAAATGAAGGCACGAATTTAGATTGATCAAGACCCATTCTACCCCGATAATCTGTCTTAACCTGAAGTTAAATCAAACTAGTTTAAGTTTTATAAATTAGATTTTAGTCTTTTTTAAAGTCCAATTTCGTCACACTTGAAATTAATTTTAGTCAGTTTGATGTTATATAATACTTCAAAAATTATGATTATTTTAATAATTACATGATACTTTTTTTTGACTTAAATTAATATTTTCGTATAACATATTAATATATTTATATTGATGTAATTCATTTCAAAATATATATTATAAAACAATTTTACTTTTAGTTTAAATTTTTAGAATTTTATGAC
Source organism: Gastrolobium bilobum (assembly GCF_033153095.1). Lineage (NCBI taxonomy): Eukaryota > Viridiplantae > Streptophyta > Magnoliopsida > Fabales > Fabaceae > Gastrolobium > Gastrolobium bilobum. The sequence continues at coordinate 43,975 of NW_026896861.1, read as the reverse complement.
TTATTTATATATATAATATTCACTTTTTTCCATTATACTAAAATGTCAAATTAACTTAATGTTGATTCTGTTATAAATTAAGTCATTAAGACACATCCAAATGTGAAAAATTAACTAAACTAAAATATAAGGCTAAATTCTCCCGCCAATCTCGTCCAATAATAAACGCATATAATTGATAATGTCCATGTTTGCCATTTGCAAAGCAGATTTACACGGAGTCAAAGCATAAATAAACAAAAATCGAGAATAAAAAACAAGGATTTAAATGAGTCAGATGCTTTTACATAAAATTATTAATTTTTTTTAATAATTTTAAATAATAAAATAAGAAAAAAAAATTTGTCATTTTAAATGACATAAAGTTATGTCATTTTAAGAGAGATAGACACAAGAAATTTTTTTATTTCAAATTTAAATTAAAAAAAAAATCATTCACTTTCTCTCTTATGATTTTCATTCCTTGTGTCTATCTCTCTCTTAAAATGATAAACACCAAATCCATAAAATAATATTATTTTAATTATTAAATATCTAATAAATTTAAATAAGCTATGGACTTAATCAATATTTTCATTTTTAAATATAAATTAGATCAAACTTATATTTTAAGCATATACAATGTTATTAAGTCAGATCGGATCAAAAATATTTTACAGAACTAACTTATTTAAATGACGGATTAGCTTATTTATACCTCAGGTTAGAAGCACAACCGTTTAAGCCAGTTTTATGATAGTAGAGTTGTAGCGTCGCATCTGATCACAGCCTAGCGTTTTGAGCCACTATATATGAACGCTCCTCCTCTTACTCTGTCTTTCATCACTCGTGGTATCTCAGTGCCTTTGGGCATTCATTCCATTTCTGTAGCAGTCGCATTCTGAGATCACGAAAATGGAGTTGTTCTTCTACACCGTGTTCGGTGGTTTGGCCGCGGTGGTGGCAGCTCTTGAGCTCAGCAAGAACAACAAGGATCGAATCAACACCTCTTCAGCATTCAATTCATTCAAGAACAATTACCTCATCGTTTATTCCCTCATGATGGGTAACCTCTACCCTTAGATCTGTCTTTTTTCTTCTATTCTCTCTCAGATCTCGTCCGTTGGATCTCCTCCTTTTCCATTTTCTCCCTCGATATGCTACTTTCACTTGTATTATTGTGCTTTTCTCCTTTGATCTGCGCCTGATTTCGTCAACATTCTTTGTGCTGTGTTTGATTTATGAATTCAAAAGGATGTAATGCTCGTGAACGCGTTCTTATGCATATTATTGCGATTTTTTTTTTTAAAAAAACAGCAACTGTTTATCCAATGGTTTGTTTCGTTTGGTTTTATTGCTTCACGACAAAATATTAATTATTACAAAAAAAAGAAAAAGAAAAAAGAAAAAGCAATTGTTTGTAAAATTGAGACTAGTGAGAAATCGTAACGTTTGAGACGGATCCTGATGTAATCTCGACATGGACAAGTGTTGCTGCCGTGTGATCTTATTAGCTTTGGTTGCTTGTGACAACAGTGACGTGTGTAATGGTTTTGGAAATTGTGATTTTCTCTTTTTTGGTTTGAGAATAGCTGTTTACGCGACACTTTACTTATTTATGCTATCCTTAATGTTTTACTAAGTTCACTATTTTATTTATACGTCATTAGTGATCCTTCAAATTATGATGATGTTCGCTGAGATCATATTTGAATTGAAAGTTTTCCTTTAGCTCAGTTATCCCTCAAAATGTTGAGATATATAGTCCCACGTTAGTTGAAGAGCAACTAATGTGGGAGTTTATAAGACCTTGGGCACTCCCACCCTTTGAGCTAGCTTTTGGGGTGGTATATCCCAAGGTTCTTTACATGGTATCAGAGCTTGAGGTTCGATCTTCACCGCCCCCCACTTTAAAGTGGAAGCACAAAAAAAAACGGTAAACCAAAGATTGGGCAGTTGCATAATCCACGCTTCAAGCCAAGAGGGCTCTTGCGTGAGGGCGCGTGTTGAGATATATAGTCCCACATTAGTTGAAGAGCAACTAATGTGAGAGTTTATAAGACCTTGGGCACTCTCACCCTTTGAGCTAGCTTTTGGGGTGGTATATCCCAAGGTTCTTTACAGGGGTCGATTGAATTCATGTTATTTAATCATTGAGTTATGATTTGGACGACATTGTTGTTGGTGAATATATTGCTCAACCGAAAATGCACTGATTGTACTCTAGCAATTGTTAGCAGAGATAGTTCTGTTTGTAGTTTGTCTACAATTGCATATGTGCTAGTGTAATTGACGAAAAAGAAAAGTTTCGATTGAAGTTACTATTGCTAGTTTTTGGTAATCTAATAGGTTGCTGTTTCTATGGCTATAGCTGGAGATTGGTTGCAAGGTCCTTATGTCTACTACCTTTACAGCACATATGGATATGGGAAAGGAGAGATAGGTCAACTGTTCATTGCTGGTTTTGGGTCTTCCATGCTGTTTGGAACAATTGTGGGATCTCTAGCTGACAAAACGTGAGATGCCTTTTTGTTTACTTATTTCATCATGCCACATATATGTCATAGCATTTTTCAGTATCTCACGCTTCTTATCTTGAAATCAGGGGCCGGAAGAGGGCTTGTGTCACTTATTGTATAACATATATTTTGAGCTGCATCACCAAACATTCTCCTCAATACAAAGTCTTGATGTTGGGGCGTATTTTGGGAGGTATTGCTACTTCACTTCTGTTTTCAGCATTTGAATCGTGGCTTGTTGCTGAGCACAACAAGGTGAGGGATAATTTTTTGTTTAAAAGTTATATCCTATTTGTTATGAAACTTTCCTCCGGATGTGTTGATTTTAGACACACAAGAAGTGCCTAATATTTGAAGGAACTCATGGACTTATAAAAATGGTAATAAGATTTTTCTTTGTGTTTGGAGGCTGTAGATGACTTGAATAATAAAGTGTAATTATAACTGCCATTGGCACAAGAATGGGTGTTATATCCTCAAATTGTTAATGTTAACTTGATTGTTTTGTAAATTGGGCTAGTCTTGTATGTAGTACTTACATTGGATTATATGAACTTCTTGACAGAACTAGCTGTTAGTTAGATCATTATGTCTTTGGAAAATTGTATCCTTGTATTTATTATATTCGTTATATAAGAGTCCACAGTGTAGTCGAGACACACAATTTTCAGCATATGCTTTCACTTTTCTCTATCAACAAAAGCTAATGCACTAGTTTCTTTCTGTAGAATGTTGCATGGTTTAATTTCCATGCTATGTGCCACTTATTAAAATTGATTAACCCCAGAAGCAAGACTACTTGATGACATCTGAAATTTGATATCTTTATTGTTTTCAATTTAGGTTTTTATATCAATAAGTTTCCAATAGTGTCCTCTAGATGTTTATTATGCTTTATTATTGTTGCTTCTCTACTGTAGAATCTCATGTTCTCTGAATTAATCCGTTTCTGCAAATTATGTTTACTCCGAAAGATCCTGATTTCCTTGTTTTATAAGTTAGCTATTATGTCTCTCTAAATTAGGTGAAAATGCATTTTTAAAATTTAAATACCTTCCAAGTGCACAATGAAATGATTTTTGGTCATCAAAATACATTTTTACCCTCAAAATCTGTGACAAATGGTTTTTACAATGTTTTTGATTTTTGTCTTGATATCCTTCATGTTGCATCTTTTATTTGTGAATCTCAACTGCCTTTTTTTTTTTTTTAAACATTAATGTGTCAGAGGGGCTTTGATCAACAATGGCTATCATTGACATTCTCAAAGGCTATATTTCTTGGAAATGGTCTAGTTGCTATCGTGGCTGGACTGTTTGGAAATGTCCTTGTTGATACGTTGGCTCTTGGACCTGTGGCCCCCTTTGATGCTGCTTCATGTTTTCTTGCAATTGGTATGGCTGTCATATTATCTACATGGTCAGAAAATTTTGGAGACCCTTCTGAGAGCAAGGACCTTCTTACCCAATTCAAGGGTGCTGCTGTGGCCATTGCTTCTGGTAGATTTCTTACCTTTGAATGTATTTTTGTCTTTGTCTTTATACAATGGTTCAATACTGTAAATTTGAACCGTGAAGTTCTTTATGCATGACATTAATCTGTGTAAGGACGGGACTGGTCACCTTTTGATCCTATTGTGGCAGTGAGTATGCCGAAATGAACCTATTCGCAAGTGCCAATTCTGCTGTTAAACAATTAAAATGAGGCAGGAACTTGGAATTTTAAGTGATAAAGTTGCCTCTCTTCCTTGGTATTCTCCAGGGAGTTAGAATCCACATAGCTAATTACATGGAATGTACATTTTCTGTATGGCTCTAGAAAAGAATTGTAAACATTTTTGTATTAATAGAAGTTATTATTAAAGCTACCCTAAATGGAATTGGGAAAGTGAAGTTGTTCTTTGGCTTTCCTTATTCCATTATCATTTATCTTATTCATCTCGGCTTGAATTTTTGTTCATTGCTGGCTTCCCATGTTCATTTATTATTGCATTCTTTGTGTTTCAGATGAAAAAATAGCCTTGCTGGGTGCCATACAGTCTCTCTTTGAAGGTTCAATGTATACCTTTGTATTTTTGTGGACTCCTGCTTTGAGCCCAAATGATGAAGAAATTCCCCACGGTTTTATTTTTGCAACATTCATGTTAGCTTCAATGTTGGGAAGCTCGCTTGCATCCAAGTTGATGGCCCGTTCATCACTCCGAGTAGAGAGCTACATGCAGCTTGTTTTTGCAGTTTCTTCTGGTGCTCTATTGCTTCCCATTCTGACCAGTGTATGTCATTCTTCCAATATACTCCTCTCTCTCCCCTGCCCCCTCCACCCTATTATTCGATTTATATCTCACACTATTCTGCTATATTTTGACTTGGTTATTATGGAACAGTTCTTAGTAGTTCCTTCCAAAGTGAGAGGTGGAGGCATCTCATTCTCCGGTTGCCTGCAACTTCTTGGCTTCTGTGCTTTTGAGAGTTGTGTTGGCATATTCTGGCCATCTATTATGAAGATGAGATCTCAATACATTCCCGAGGAGGCCAGGAGCACCATAATGAACTTCTTCCGCATTCCTCTGAACATCTTTGTGTGTGTTGTGCTGTACAATGTATGTTGCACGATCTAAGAATTAGATAAAATGCTTGATCTTAACAGCATAGTATTTCGGTGGATGTAGATTGCTGAATTCTAACAGTCTAATCTACTTTTATATCGCACTAATTTGAACCTGGAATTATAACCTTTTCTAGTAGAATGTCTGGTTGGACCAGTTATCAGCCATTAAATTCTACACCTTTAACCCCTTCCACTTTCTGCCCACCCCTAAGAGCAAGAGAGTAAATAAAAGAAAAGTCTCTCTCTCTGTACCGGTATACATGTGTTTTTGACTAATTATGTATTTCTCTGTGCAGGTTGATGCATTCCCTATTACTGTTATGTTTGGTATGTGCTCAATTTTCCTTATGGTGGCATGTATCTTACAAAGGCGACTGATGGTGATTGCAGATAAGCCAAGTAAGACCCTCACGCTATTATCTAATATTTATGTTGAATATTTAGAAATTGGACAGCAATGGGCTCAAAACTTATTTAGACTAATATGCTGTGTTATTACTTTATCTTAACACCTTTGGCTTATTTGCCACATCACCTTTCTGTTATATCCCGCATGAGGCTGTTCTTGTACATCCCTGACACTTCTGCAGGGCCAAATATTCTTGTGTGCATGATGATAGCCTACTTTGGTTAATTTGGCGATTTTGTTTAACCTTGAACGCTCTCTCCATCCTTTGATTTTAAAGGGCCTCAGCCCTCAAGGCCTATTCTACCTAAATTATCTGGCATAACACATGGCATTATGACTGACATGATTACCAGCGTCGAGTATGGAAATGAAATATGAACCAACAAAATGTTCTTTTCAAGCGTTATTTCCCCTTTTTATAGAACAAAATTTTTCTTACTTGGAGCTGGTATTATTACTTTTGTTTGAAATCAGAAACAGAAGATTGGCAATTGAAGGAAAGGGACACAGAATCGGAGCCACTGAACATTTAAATGGTGTTAAGAGTAAGTTTTAGGGAGGCACTGAACGTAGCTGCTTCAGTCTTACATAATGCAGTTTCTGTCCAAACCATGTACGGGACGATTTGAATGTGAAGGTAAACCTGGTGCGATCCAAGGGAAGGGTTTCGAGCTGAAAGGATGTCTGGAGCAATTTGTTTTTAAGTGTTTTTGGTATCAATAGTGTAGTAGATTTCTATTGGCTATTACTTGAGGAGAAATCTCCGTTTTGGTAGTTCTATTTTATTCTTTTTTGGGGCGGGATTTAAGTTTGGCCCGTCCGGAATAGTATATGTGCCATACTATTTCTTTCATTGTCTTTTTACTTTTGTAATGAAATTGCACTACATTCAATTAATGCATCCTTTTATTTTCCCTCAACGAATAGGGTAATGCATTTATTGACGTACAACTTCCAGCATTATCCTCACGAATGAAAAGATGCTAGAATTTTTCACTTACAATTGATTGATGGGAAATCTAGTTGAGGTTCCAATAAGGTTTGCCCAATCAATCATAGTAAGATAACTAGTTGTGCACAACTAGTATAAAGCAAAAAGGTAATTGTTTACAAATCAGGGCGGTGGGATGATAATACCTGAGAGCTATGTTGCACTGCCACCATAGGAGATACGACACGATATTTCGATATGTTAATTCTAAAAAATATTAAATTTTGACACATCAAGACACGTTTTAATGTTATATAAATTTTTTCAATTTATGTAATGTATATTATATTTAGTATTTAATAATTTAAAAAAAAAGAAAAGCTAAACTTATAATACTTATTAATTTTGTAAAGAAACATAATATATCTCAAATGTTTATATTAAACTCAATAAAATCGTAATCATAATCTAACGAATTTAATAGTTGGAACTCAAAATGCAATTAACCTTTGAATTTTTTTTGAGTCTTTACAACCAGTATTGGAGTGTTGAAAAGTATCGGAACGTCAATGAGTGTCGAAAAATGTCGGTGTTTCGTAGCCCCGAGAGTCCCTTAACTGTTCATCCCATTGCCACATAATGTAAAGCGCACCCATTAATTTAGCTACCCCACGATCTCCAAGTTGGTTCTTGACCCCAGCCACGCTAGTTACACATGAGCTGCGTTTTACCCTGGCTGTATGTTGCTCTTCTGTCAGCATCGGATGATGTGTGGACGCAGTCATGGCTCCTGGAGACTCTGCCGCAGATGTGCGTAGTTTGGTATTTAACTATATTTAGTTATGCTAAAGTTCTTCCACCCTCGAGTCCCAAGCTTGGTATTTACTTAAACTAATTAATCCTTCAATTTCTAAAATTATGTTGTGGCAGTTTGTGTTTCCATCAGTCTTTTTTTATCGGCATGAATTACTTTTATCCTTGGGCACAAAAAGCATTCCGTTAGTGTATAAAGCTAAAGGATAACGCTAAAAATATCATTTTTTTCATTTTTTATTTTTTTTACATGTTTAGGATCATTTGATCGATATATAAGTTCAAGTAAAGTTTTGGTATTATCATATACAGATTTAAAAATAAGTTTACTAATAATACAAAAAAAAAAATGAGATAGAAAAAAAGGACTTTAGGCTAAATACTCGCCAATATCACAATCTTTCAATTTTTTATTTTTTTTTGAAGGAAAAGAAGCAATTCTCCCTTTTCTTTTCTTAAGGACAAGATATTCTGAAGGAGGACAATAATATAGTTCTTGTTATCCCTTTCTTGGTGTCTTAGTCTCTTACACGTGAGTCTCATTAGAATAGGAAGAAAATGACTAACTTAAGATATTCTTTTACTTTTTTGTTTTATTGGCTTCATTTATATTTTAAAAAGTCAATTTAAATAACTTGTTGATCAAGTCACCCAAATCAATTACTATCAATATTTTTATTTATTTCCTTTAAACAATGAAATTCAACTTAACATTTCAACTTTTATCTTAACATTTCAACTTTTGCTGGAGACAAATGATAACACTAACATAAGGCCTTTATGAACTGACAGTGTCCACTCCAGTAATTGGCATACTTGGACTGGACAATCTAATCAGATTATATTTCACAATGGTTTATACTTTACGCTGGATAAACAATCACTTGTGTGATTCTCATCCGAAAAAGCCTACAAATTAAAGTGCTGCAAAATAACCTATGTTGCACCGACACCGACACGAGATACAAGATACGATACGATATAACACTCCAACACGTTAATTCTAAAAAATGTTAACTTTCAATTTTTTATATTTTATTTTGGAAGGAAAAGAAGCAATTCTCCCTTTGCTTTTCTTAAGGACAAGATATTCTGAATGACAAATATAGTCTTGTTATTCCTTTCTTGGCGTGTTAAAGTCCATTTGTTTGGCCTTTTAAAAAAAAAAAGATTTTATGCCTTGTTTGTTCTAGAAGTGACAAAAGTTAAAATTATTTAGATTTTTTTAAAAAAATTAGTTTTTGAAAAAAATATTTGCCTTTTGCCTTTTGTTTTTTTAGAAGCTCAAATTTTTTGCTTTAAAAAAAAAGTAAATTTTTGACTTTTTTCGTGACTCAACGTTTTTTTTCAAAGCAGTGAGAAATACTTTTTTTTTTCCTAAAAAAATAACTTTTGAAGAGAAAAAAAATCCATCCAAACAAGCCCTTAGAAATCTCATTAGAATCGGAAGAAATGACTAACTTAAGATATTATATTCCTTTTTTGTTTTATTGGCTTCATTTATATTTTCAAAAGTCAATTTAATAACACTTGTTGATCCAGTCACCCAAATCAGTTACTATCAATATTTTTATTTATTTCCTTTAATCAATGAAATTCAACTTAACATTTCAACTTTTACCTTAACATTCCAACTTTTGCCGGAGACAAATGACAACACTAGCATAAGGCCTTTATGAACTGATAGTGTCCACCCCAGTAATTGGCATACTTGGACTGGACAATCTAATCAGATTATATTTCACAATGGTTTATACTTTACAGCTGGATAAACAATCACTTGTCACTTGTGTGATTCTCATCCGAAAAAGCCTACAAATTAAAGTGCTGCAAAATAACTGAATACATTTGTTTAATGATATAAATAAGTATATACATAAACAATGCTTACATGCAGATTAAGTTTTACAGTGAACTTCACTATTGGATTGAATACATTAGATAATCATATCACACGGCTACGTTTTGCATCCGCAGAAGCAACTTCCAAATCCCCAATGAAAAAAAGGATTTTATCCAAAATTCCTCGACAAGATCTCTCTTCAGCTAGAGAACCTTCTTCAGTGAAGCCCCTTTCTGAACTTAAAGTATGGCTGCTGTTGCCACTAACTTGTTCCCCATTTTTTCTTGAACCCAGATATCGCTGTTTTTCACCTAGTTGAACAAGATAGTAGTCACTGCCTTCTCTAATTATCTTCAAACCCCTATTTTATGAAGAATGAATAAAAAGTCATTCCCTTTAGATTAGCATCCAACAACTGTTACCACAGATTAGATTATTTATTGTGTGAATGCAGATTGAATTCCTGACTTATTTACTAATTCCAAACACAAATTATGAGACAATAATTTATTTTGTTGAATAACTATGGTTCATAATAGAGATGAGCAAGATCCACGTAAGAGCAAGCTAACATCAATGCTGTAGATGCAGTAATTACCAATTCAACTTGTTAGAAATATAATATAAATTTATTCATCTGTCTTCAACTAATAATTTTTGGGATAGTTGGTTGCTCATATCTCCCGAGTTCCATCCTTGCCGTCGCATTCTTATGATAAATATTTAATTATGAAGATTTAATGTATATATAAAATCATTCATCTTCCTTCATCTAACAACCCTTTTGGGATAATTGGAGCAAAACTACTCCAACCATGAAGGCATTCAAGATGAAACATGAGAGATGTCTATGTGCATGTGCATGCTCTTAAACTTTAGGATAAATTAAACAACTTACACTCCAACTCGATCACAACGATCTTCCACCTCATATACATCTTTCCATAACTTTGAACCAATAGGAGAATAAAAAGCTGCATGATCTCCTCCCCATCTCTCCTTAAAAAGGTTAGACCATAGAGCATCTTCTGAGGCCATCAGCTTCCACTTTCTGCATACTGTACAACAAATTGCCAAATTAATGGCTTATCAAAATCGAATCAAATCACATGTTACCACCTTCTTGTCCCTCCAATTAAAAAAACTAACAACTAAGAGAGAAAGTGCTGAAATTTAAAAAGAAAGAGAATTTTTTTTGCTGAAGTGTCAATTTTTAAATGGAGGAATAGGGAAGGGGAGAGGTGATTTGATTCATATCAAAATAAGGTAATAAACCTCAAAATCTTGAAAGAAAATTACATTAAAACTTGTCAAATTATACAATCTTTTAGGGTGATATTTATTCACCGTTATCACTCTCAGTTGCCAATTACCAAATCCCTGATTCTAACTCATATTTGCACACAAACTCTTACTGTTATGTCTAACATGAAGACAAAAGAAAAATTGACACATTGTTGGGAATAAAATTCCAAAATTCTGAGCAAAATGTAACCATATGTAGAAGGTAAATATAATGTTTCCGGATTCAAAGTGTAACCATATGCTAATATTTTTCTGAAAGAAAAGATACATGATGATAAATGAAACAAGGGGCTTCGAATATGGCGCAACTTGCATCCTCAGACTAATTTACTTCAACTTGGAACTTTTAGGCAGTTAATTTTTTGTTTTTGATTTTTGTTTTTTGTTTTTTGTTTGGTGGAAATCTAACAAACCTTAAGAAGCTTCAAACATTACCACCAACTAATAGAAAATTTTATTTTCTAGAAATTTAAACAACATTACGAAGCCTTTCACATTAGCCCCAACATGTTTTCCTTATCCAAAAAGTTTTGATTTGATTCAATTGCATTCGTACAAGAAGTGGTGGACATCAAATGTCAGATGAAATTTAAAATCACATATATCTGTTAATCACTGATCAAAACAATAAATATAAGTTTGATTTTAACAAACAGAGAAAATATCAAACAAGGCCAAGTGGCAAAACTTGGTCAACCTCCAGATTTAAATGAGAGGTGCTTTATGTTATGTTTCTTGAAAAGCATGGTGATAGTTAGAACATATTAACCCAAGGAACACAGCGCTGTGTTTGATTCTTTCAAATTCTGCTGATAAGAGAATAGTGATAGGAATCTGTATAACTAGGGTGGGATTTATTGGATAAAGGTTGAGCAATATGTTATAAAAGTAGCATTTTTATTATTTATTATTTTTTGTATTTTCCCCCAAAAAGATGGAAATTATATAACAACCAAATCATGTTCCCGTTTTTAATTCCATTTAATCAACAGCTAATTTCAGTCTCAGAAGCCGGAACAGGAAATTTCAAATAGAGATCCACACTACACTAGTCACTGAATCGCCTTGCACCAATTTGTTTCTGATTATAAAAATGTATCAATTTAGACGATCATTGACAAAATTCAGGAAAGTCTGAACAAACCAATCCACATATTCTAGAGGATCATCTCATGACCACTTTTCAATCAATATGCAAAGTACATGCAGCAAATGGAGGATCCAATTCAAACAGACAGAAAACACAATAGATAATCCAAGTCAATATATAGAATGGAAGAAACCCAATTCAGATCTAATATCGATATTTCAATTGATGGATCATGCTACTAATTTGAAATTTAGAAATCAACAAATTACATTGCAAATTGGATAACTTTTTTTTTTTTTTTTAAATATTTTTAAAACACAAAAAAATCTAAAAATCAATAGGGCATCACTGACCTTGTTGAGCAACTGCTAGATTGTGGTAGTCCAAGAAACAGAATATCCTCATACAAATTTCCAAAGGTAACTTCTCCATTTTGAGGAGTTCAGAACCTTATCTTAGATACAATTCATGCAACAACACCAGAAACAGATTTTGTTTCCATTTTTCACTTTCACCAGAGAGAGAGAGAGAGAGAATAGTAAGTTTCTTATTAGTTCTTCCTCAGATTCTGTCGTATGGTATTGGTAATAATAGTTTGTTACTGTTCTCGTTAAAAAAAAAAGTAGTTGCTTCCGATACGAGGAGATAGGCAACAACCGCTATATAATATTAATATATTCGCGCGTAGGTATGTATTGGGCACTCTCTCCTTTGTATCATCCGTATGTATACCAAGACTTTTTATATATTTATTTATTAGAAATTGAAACACATCATTTAATCCAATCTACACAAATCTCTCGCCGTTATATCAAGTGGCTTAAAACTAGTATACCGTCACTCTGATCATAAGAGGATTCCGATCTTCTTATTTCAATATTTTAACATTAACTTGTCATGTCTTAGATCGCAGATTCGGTCACAAGGACACAATAAAAGCATAATATTAAATGAGGTTATATGAAATTATATCAGCTGTTTTATAAATATGAAATAAGGTTATGGAAATTACGTAAAGATTGAGAAAAAAAATATTGATTTATTTACAGATAATTAAAATCGACTCATAGATTCATTCCAAGTGAAGAATAATTTATATTAAGATTTTAATTTTAATCTATTCACAGCAAATAACATTATGGTAAAATTTTGCTGAAAAAAAATCATTTACTATAACGATGTATGTGCCATTTTCTGCTTGTTCAAATCTTTAGTAAATATTACTTTCAGTATAACCATTGTCATAAAAAGAGGTTATTTGAAGTTAAATTAAATGGAAAATTCTTTAATACTCCTGCCAATTTCGACCATTGGATGACCATTGCTATAAAGAGAGGTTATTTGCTGTTACATTCTACTGCCAGCTTTTAAAATTCAATATTCAAATAACAATACAGTTCTTATTTTAATTGGTTTTGTTAAACATACTTTATGGTATATACATAATTTGAGCATTTTTAATTTGCTTCCTAAATTAATTTAAAAAATAAAAGAAAGAACCCAAGTCGCAAAGCCAGCCGGAAGACATAGTTATTAACAAAACAATTGGGTAGAAATATATGGTCAAATAATTCTTAAACACATACATGTATGAAATTTTGAATCTCTAATTAGCTTTTCTTTTGAACAAGCAATTCATCCGTAAACCCAACCCTCCAAAAGAAAATATCTATTTAAATAGTCATCAAGAAAACCCTCGCATTCTAATTTGATACAAATGCTACTCTAAAACAATTTGCTGAAACGGATAAAAGGGGGGATCAAATCGAAACTTCTATCAACTAACACTAGCAGAAAGCAATGGCAATGTAGATTGAATCAAATTGCTCAGTTTGCTTCTCAACCTGCTAATTGTATTCTTCAATGTTTTACATGTCTTCTCAACAGGAAACTCGTTGACCTGTAGCAAGTGTAGCTGCCTTTCCAGATACCTATTAAGACTGGCCTCGGCAATGTTAATGAGACTGAGTGTTTCATTAGTGTGCATAAATTTTGTGACTAGAAATCCAGCTAGAACATGTTGATCAGCCTTCACAAGTTCCGCTATGAAATTAGGGAAAAGGATCCTTCCGTAAAGAAGCAACTGATTCCCGTGATCTTCACTATTGTTAATTCCTCTGCCTGATACCAGAGCTTCTTGACATTGATTGGACAAGTTTCCAATCAAATAGCAGAGATAAGAGAAAGTAGTACCATAGGTAGAGTCGGTCGCAATAGAAGTAAGAATCCCAGAAGAAAAAATAAGAATTAATAACTCATAGTCCTTGCCCCTTGTTTCAGAGATGCCTTGTCTTATGTTATCCTCAACTGCACCCAGGCACTGCAGCTGTAATGTTTTGTAAGGCAGCAACAGTGCCATCTTCAAAGCCAGAAAGCAATCCGCGCCAAGTGCTATCTGGCTTAAGCTCCTGGCATCATCTTCATCAAGCAATATACCATTAGGTTTTAATGATGATTGATCAATCAGTCTCAGCACATCACTAAACCTTGATAGGCTTATGAATTTTCTAAAAATCTCCGCCCAACACACATGTAAAGGGTGAACAGAAGCAGAATCCTCTTTCTTTTCTCTCTCAGGCTTGTCTACTTCCTCAAGACTTTCCCATCCCTCATCCCAATCATCATTATTCCAGTCATTTCCTCCGTCAGATGCTTCAGCAGCAGTTTCTCCGTCTTTCTCTGTACTGAAAAGCCCATCCCATTCCTCCAAAATGGCTACCAGAGCATCGAAGTGGAGATCTTTACTAGCTTCTTCACACAACCTCAAAAAGCAAGAAACAGCCATGTCTGCATTCAATAGATCATCAGAGGTAATTTCTATGCTAGGAGAGATTGATGCCACAAGCTGAGATGATCTCAGAGCAACCAAAGTATTTGTAAACCTACTAGAAGAGTCTTTGTGATCTGGCAACTGCTTGTCAACATCGGTCTCACTCTTTCTACTAGCATAAAGCAATTCATTCCATTCTTCCCATGGTTGAACATTGGCTAGTATTTCTGTAGAGAAACCCTTAATATTTTTACCTGAGATAAATTGCATAAGCTCTAGTACAAAAACTCTGATGGAACTTGGCAACTGTAAATTGTCAGAGAACTGGACCATTCTTTCCCAAATTACATGTCTAACACATTGCATAACTTTTAAATCACCTTCTAGCTTGCTTAAAGATGACAATATATGATACAGGTTTTGGCTCTCATGGGATCCATCGACCAATTCCTGCAGAACAGCTTCCACAATTTCTAAATAGAAATGAGGAAGATCCTGGGAACCTGTGGCAGAATCAGAAGCTGAACCAGTTTCCAATGATGCAACAGAAAAAACCTCTGCAACGGCACCAAACCCACAACCAGAAAAAATCATAGCTTTGCAGAAACTATAAATTTCTGCAGAAGAATCACCATTTAAGCCACCGTTGACATAGCCATATATGCTGCCCCAGCCCTGACTTGGGGAGATGATATCCTCCATCACCAATTTCATAAAAACCTTAAGACAACTCATTAAACATTGTGGATTGAAGCTAAAAGTTTCGCCTGAACTTTCCTCCAATGCAATTTCCTTCATATCATCTGTCAATCTCATCCAAAAGTTTAGAAGAACAATAAGGCAGTCTTGCCATGTTGAATTGTCAGGTAGGAATCCATACGAACTGTAGAGAGGCATGATTACAGTGAAGTACTGCTTCATGATCCCCAAAGCATCAGACTGGCTCAAAAGTTTAATATGCATTCGGCACAAATCATAGCTCTGCTCAAGCTTACTTATAAAGCCTTGAAGGTATTCAGGAGTTCTAATACTAGAATCAGTTGTAGCTTTAGTTTCCAAAGCTCTCAGCAAACTAAGGATGTAGTACTTGTAGACATCCTGCCATGACATAAAACCCTCAGGCAATGAATCACCATATATATTGACAAAAGCCTGTACCATTTTTGACAAAGCTGACAAGCTACTTTCCTCAATACATGCATAAACTTCATCTCTAAAGGAATCAAAGTTCAAACCACACAACCCAGCTATATTTTTGAAGTTTAGGTTATTGATAAAGGATACATTTTTGCATTCTTGCTCGAGGACCTTGTAATAATGAGTAAACCTTAGATTGGCATTTGCATGATCAGGCTGTACTATTGGTGATAAATCTTTGGTATTTTCCAGCTGCAAGTAGCACTCTGACAACAGGCCATACACATAAGCAAGGCGAAGCTTGTTGCACCCATCAATTGCAGGGTAGACAATTTTTGAGATTGTTTCAATGGTTTTGGCACTATTACCAATTATTTGTCCTTTATAAGCTGCAATGTCGGCTGTAATATCATCATTTGTCCAAACATCAGAAACAAGGACAGCGCTAAGGTAACGCAACAGCACCTGCAAAGAAACAAAGAAATAGTGAGGTCTCATCAAATGGATTATGTATGCATTTTTCTCTGTAAAGAACCAATTCAACCCAAAAGCTTAAGCTTTTGGGTGAGGCTACATTAATGGTTTTATATATCTCAACACGCCCCCCTCACACGAGAGCCCACTGGGCTTGAACGGTGGACAATGCACAGGCCCACCTACCTGTGCGAAGAAAGAAATTCCACTAGAAAGAAAGTGGAAGGCGGTGAGGATTGAACCCGGTACACCGAGGCTCTGACACCATGTAAAGAACCAATTCAACCCAAAAGCTTAATCCAACCCAAAAGTTTAAGCTGGTGGGTGAGGGCTTTTTAATGGTTTATACTGTTCTCTAACACACCCCCTCACACGAGAGCCCACTAGGCTTGAAGGGTGGACAATGCACAGGCCCACCTACCTATGCTAAGAAAATTTACAAGAAAAAGTGGGGGCGGTGAGGATCGAACCCGGGACACGAGGCTCTGATACCATGTAAAGAACTAATTCAACCCAAAAGCTTAAGCTGTTAGGTGAGGGCCTCTTTAATGGTTTATATTATACTCTAACATTCTCAAAGAACTAGTTTACCTAAAGGCTCAAGCAGTTAAATGGGGCCTAGCAACAATTTTTATAACTCAACACTAGACCACTTGGTCATAGGCTTTGATATCATGTCATGAACCAACTCTTCCAAAAGTTTAAGCTGTTGGTTTGAAGACACAAATGATTTTATTATATCTCTTTAACATTTATAACTACTTTATACTGAAAACTAATGCTACCTGACAGCTTTGTCAATGAGCAAAGGAACTAAAAGATTAATGGTTTCATCTAATCAATACTTTTTTTTAAGAATGTTTCAACACATTCTTGTAAACCCTCATACCTCATTACAGTTCAAGCCATAAGTATCAGCCAATTTTAATATGTCCTTCAAAATGCGCTTTTTTTCGAACTTTACTGACTCAATGAGAGAGAGAACAACATTCTCAATGTAGATGGAGTCCCCGGACAAAAAGCGCTCCGTTTCAACACCAGGAATTATTTTCTCTAGTGCTCTAGAATGATCAGTCATACGCTTTTGCTCTTCTAACTTCAGCTTCCACTCTCTCCAAAACGAGGACTGTGCCTTGCCAAGTTTATCTATATCATCTGGAAAATAAAATAAAATCAAAACAATGTCTTCATCAGTTATGGATGCCAAATAAGAATGAAAAGAAGGTGGGAGAAAGAAGTCCACAATCAATACAAGCATGATCAACAATTCAAATACAAATAGCATATAAAAAATAAAAAATATGCAATCTAGGAGTCAACTACTAAATAAATGTACTAGGAAAAGAATATTGCAGAGAAAAGCCCATTACCAGAACTGGGTGATGCATGCTTTTCCTTAAACCTCCTCAGCAATAGCTCCTTCCGCTGAGCAGGGTCAGTCCCTATTCCAGAGTTGTGTAGTAAGCTGTACGCCATCCCAACATTCATGATGCTACAAATTTCTTGGTAGTCTTTTCTTATTTTGAGTTGTTCTTCTATAATTTCTACCCCATTGAAAGCATCCACAAGATTCAAAAGATAGGAGCACCCTATTATATCTTCATCTTCGGTGACCGGTGGTTCCATAATTGAATTTGCTAAGGAGGCAATCAGATTGTCTCTGGGGGCAAATCCATTCCTGGCCAACCACGACAAAATGGTCACCACAGCTTGTGTTCTGATGTTTAAATATTGCTTTCCAGTACTAAATTTCTTATTATTATCTCCTTTCCTACTCAATTCAAGCAACCAAGGAAGTTGTAAAGCAGCAAAAGACAGAATTTTTCCATTTTCAGTCAAGCCCGAGGCCCAATCAGTTCGATCCCCAACAGCCAAGGTTTTAGCTACAATGGAAAGCATGTCTCTAATTTTCTCGACATGAAAATCTTGATTGTCAGCGCTAATACCATCAAACTCTTGAAAGCAACCATTGCTATCAAGTACATTTTGAAAACTCTGCTTTTGAAGTGAGTTTACTGATGAACTTTGCACTGAAAAATTTGTCCCAGTTGACATCATTAATGTTTCACACTGGCCTTGCATATCTAGGTCTTTCCATGCCTGGAGAAGCTCGCCAATGGATTCCTCATCACAATGGCTCAAAGCAAACCCTAGTAGCTGCTTTCGAGAGTCCACATCCATATTTTCAAGGGCAGGACCTCTTGCAATTGCAGCACATAAATCCCATATGTAACCATGTCCTTTTCTGGCCAAAACAAGACAGAGATCAAATGCCAACTGTAAATCACCAGAAACTGCAGCCTCTCTAGCAATAGCTTCCTCAACAGCTGATATGTCATCGGCAGACCTCAGGCCAAGAAGTTTGGCAACCTCGATAAGTTCATCAACATGAAAATATGCTCCAGTCTGATTTGTGATTGCCATTTTCAAAATTTCCATAGGATCTTTTATTTGCCTGAACTGCATGGGAAGAATATTCACCCCAAGGTTTGGAAGCTTAACTGTAAGTGCATCAATAATATCTGCCTCTGCCTTCACATTTCCACTACTTGGATATAGATTAAGACATTCTTTAGCATTCCAGATCTGAAGCAAATTGCAGCAACATAATTAATCATTTCATGTTGTTGAGGATAGGTTAGCATAAAACAAAGCTTCTTTAAGACTATCAAGAACTTCAATAAAATGAGAAAATGGCCTTGTCCTGATTTAGATGACAGTTGACAAGCATAATAGATATTAGACTCTATGGTTCAGTTTCTACCTTAAATCTTAAGTCTAAAAAAAAAAGAGGTAAGATGTTGTGTAATGGTTCTTATGGCTGAATTCATGTGTGTTAACATGATGAACGATGCTTTTGTCACGACAAAGGGTATAAAGATTTCAGATATTAGATGCTACAAGTAATAAGTTGTTACAGCCTATCTTACTTCAGAACAAGAAAGACTTGAAGCTGAGAAAAAGTACTCCCTAGCTGCTTGAATGACAAGGTTTTCGGCCTTTTCTGATGCCAAAGCAACTGAACTTGTACCCTTCAAATAATTTCGTGCAAGAGAAAATTTTCCAGCTTTAAGCAGCCCTCTGCAAAATTCAATCAATATATACTCCAGGTCCAGAAAAGGAAATGCCTTTTCCCTCAAGTACTGCATATCACGCCACATGCTGGCCCATTCACTATCTGATCGGCTTGGCTGACGTCGAATAAATTTAGAAAGAATAAGGCGAATAATCTGTTTTACACCCTTCTCATCTGACTGAGATCCTAGAAAAAAGTTTAATGGCTTTGGGACCTGCACAGATCCAAAATATAGCATTGTAAACAATCCATGCTAAAACCCAATAATATGAATTTTACAGTCATAACGCCAAATAGTTGAGGGGGGAAAAACAATGCTAAACAAAAGTTGTACAATCCAAACTAAGGTGTCATACACATTGAAGTATGATTAATTTTATTTCACCATATAATCAATCAACTTAGACATCACCTTCATGAATAACTTAAGGCTTTAAAGTTCAATTGCTCATAGAGGACAAACGACCAACCTGGTAAAATGCCAAGAGCCTCCCTGCTTCAATATGACCTTCAGCAACTCTAAGTCTTCTCTCAAGGCTCTCAACTTGAATTGCACCATCTGCGCAATAATACATATTTCAATGTACTCATGAACAGATTTATACTATTGACTGAATCATCACATCCACAAGAAATTACTCAACAACACATGCACACACATAGATATGCAGCAGTGTGTCGTCTGTAAATTTGGGATTCAAATTATATGCACACTCCAGCTCAACAACACAATATATGTCAATGATATATACAATGAAAGGACAGAAAAATAATATTCAATAGCTGGAATGCTAGCTGAATTCTTATCCACACTGAATGAGAAAAAAAAAAGATATTGTCAGGACACGAGCCAATACTCTTCAGTTGGTGAAAGATACCGACATATGACTGTGGAAGGAAATCACGTGAGCCTAAGAAAAGAATGATAGAAGCTAATAATTTCAAAAGTTTTGAAGAAGGTTTGACATGGAAATCTATATTCATTAGAATTTTTTTCAGCTTTATATAATATTCAGAAACTTGATACAAAACGGTAGAAGAGGCAACTAAATAGTGATTGGTCGCAATAGAAATGGACTCTCACCCCAGGTGAACATAGGGTATAAGTCACTCTGGGCCTTTGGGGTTACCTAACCACAACCCCCAGCCCGAGAGGTTAGTCTCTTAGATATACCTTTGGGGATACCCTGTCAAAGACCAAAAAAGAATAGAAAAGGCAGGTTGAATGACAGAAAGAGAAATTTCTTCTCAGGAGACTGAGGAAGTAATGACTTTGAATTCCTCAAGAAGGCACCAAGTTCAGGAACATTTTTATCAAGGTTGTTATGTAAGGATAACAAGAGACAAACTATGGACAATATGAAATGAAGGTGTTAAATACCGGTAAGCAGGTACAAAGGATGTACTAGTGAAGAAACAACAGCTTCATAAAAAAGTGATCAACACTTTTTCCATTAAAAGGGTTAACCATATATTGAATTAATTAACCACTGGTATAGTGAATTGTTTGAAACTATAGTTTTCACCAGGAACTCCTAAATTGTAATTCTTTAAAAGGAAAAGAGAGCGGGGATTTTAAAGATTCCAAAACTGAGGGAAAAGAAAACTCCACATTCCAGTTACTTAAGGATCAAAATCAAATGTTAACTAATATCAATACTGTAAAGATCACATGAATACAATATTCCCAACCAATTATATTTGTCTTACAACAAATTGCTAGATCAAAATTTCAGGGTAAAACTATGTATAAGCTTGGGAAATAACCCAACTCCACCCCCACACACACACACACAAAAATAAAAATAAAAATACTGGTTCCTGAGAATCCTGTCATTATGATTATTAAAAATTACAACATCTCACTGTCATTATGATATTAGAATAAACATGAAGCCAAACTCACCATGCAATTGAGGAAGTTTAGATAGTATGGCTGCCATGATACTCCACCTATCTGTAACTGTGGACAAATATATGCATTGCAAAGCACAATCAACAGCTTCAACCTCAGTTTTGAAATAGACATTACTTTGGAAGTTTCTGCACCCTTCCTCAATTACCACCAAGCATATCTCCAATTTATTCTCCAAAGCAGTTTCCTTCAACCATCTGACTAGAAATGATTCCTCTATATTTTGATTTGTAGAATTAGAAAGAGTGACATCTCCGATTAAGGATACTTGATGAAACTTTTCATGCATAAATGGAATAGCTCTATTGTGTAATCTTTCAGTTACATTTTCCTCTTTGATTCCCTTGAGCATAAATTTAAATTTATCATAGTCTGACAATTCTCCCCACATGACAAGACTCATATTGAAGCTCATTTCACTATCATTGTCATCAGAATAAATAATTTGATACAAATATACTATGTCCTGATGAAACTGCTGCAACTCAGATATACCTTTGCGAAGAGCAAACTCAAGTAGGCTGAGGCAATTATCTAGCTGCCCACTAAAATTATCCATAGCTCTAGCTCTATTTGTATACCAATTTGAGAGCTCATCAATTGATGGCCAAGCAAATCCAAGAAAATGCTTAACAAGAGGTTCGGTTTTGACTAGGATTTGAATGTCATGGTTTTCAACTGACGCATTGATGAAGTGAACCATCTTCTCACATTCAACCCAATCATATTGCCTCACAGCAACACTAGAAGGAGGAGACTTTCCAGGAAGAAGCTGCCCATATGTCTGGACAGGAACTGTTTCTGGGATGGCAGCTAAAATTTCCAACATAAAGGGAGACAAAGAATATGGATGACGCTTAAAGAGCAAGTTTAAGGCACCAATTTTTCCACTTTCTGCAAGTGCTACTGCAGCTTCATTAATAGGCATAACACGGAATTTGCTATATTCCTGCACAGAAAACCTGCAGAAAACTGTGTCAATGAACTTTGAGTCAGTGGAAACCATCAGAATTATAAATCATGAATGACAAACATCCTATCATCAGTAGTCATTACATAGGCATATACTGGAATGTGAGTAAGTGTATATGCCTGTAGGTTTTGTTAATGAGATATGGTACAGGGAGAGGGGTCATATGCTATATTGTCAACTAAAAATAAATAGGCAAAGAGACCTTACAATCACAATCTTGAAGACCTCAAAGAACATCTTATCATTAAGATTTAAGAATACATACGGATAGGAAATATTCCAATTGAGTTGAAGGACTGAGGTTTTGTGTGTGTTTGTGTAGGTGTATGAGAGAGAGAGTTATAAAAACAGAGGAAATAGATAGTGGTGAGCTTAACCAGATCAATCATTTGCTCAATATTCCTCCCCCTTAAATTGAAAAATTATGAAAGCATAACCTTTGAAATTAAAAACTTATCTTATAAATGCTACTTTTCTTGCTGATGATGACGATATTTACTTATGTCAAAAATCTACAGTGCATATTATAATGAAGAAATCATCACTACAGTGCTACATGGGAATACAAAGGCTTTAAATGGTTGCACTGAAACTAAGACCAAGAATAGATGGAAAAGTAAATAACCAAAAGATCATGTCAAAATAAAGTAATACAAAACCAATTTTCAGTGCTACATAAGTTATTTCCCCTGATCTGTGTTTTATGCGTGGTGCTAGTTCTAAACCGGCTCCACATCTCTTCTTACATTGTTCTGCTTTTGTTTCTCTTTGGAACACTTTGTTTGGTATTTTGGGTTAATTGTAGGTGTGCCCTAGGTCCTTGGACCAATTTTTGATATAATCTTTAATGATTTTTGTAGGATTAAAGAGGCTGAAGTTTTGCAGCAATGTGCAATCTGTGCTACAATTTGGTGCATATGATTCGATAATAACTCTTGTAACTTTAAGGAGGCTTCTATGGCACAAGATTCGGGATAAGATTAGGTGCTTGGCTTCCATTTTGTTGTAACATACACGGACTTTTTAAAAGGGTTCCTCTAACAGATATGTTGAGGTATTTCGCAACTTTGCTTCACTTAAGATATTCATAGTGCAGCATTCTAGTCCATATTTCTTTGCTGTTTTTTTTGTTTTGCTCTTTATTAAAGAGGACTCCCTATCCTCCAACACATTGTACTTTCTTCTCTTCTTCTTAATAATATTTCTTTTATAATAAACAAATTTTAAAAGAAAAAATATAATTTTTTTAAAAAAACTATCATAGAAAAATAATAATAAAATAATTTACTTTATCAAAATTGATGTCCATAACTCTGAGGATACCTGCCCATGTTTATTCCAAGATATGTTTCCAGCCTGTCTCTAAATTGCAAAATTTGAAGTCTGGCCAAGCGAGCATCCCATACTTTACTAGAATTACAATCATTTACTTCTGAGAATCTATGATGGTCAGTAATGCGGAGACCATAAGCCAGCAAAGCCTTCACAGCATCTTCTGTTGGTCCAATTCTATCAACACATTCAGAAAGTACAAAACCTCTATCCTTAATATTTGACAAATATATATTTATTTCATTCAATCCTTGGCTAGAATTCAACCACTGTGACTTCAGAACTTCATCTTTATCCAATCCATGACTATCAGCAAAATCCAGAGCAGCCTGATATCTCTTCTTGCTAATCAAAATACCATACATTTCAGGGACAGATTTTTCAGCAAATGAAATGAGGAACCACAGCAACCTAGAAAGGTGAAATTGATTAAGCCTATCTTCAATGATCCACTCTGTCTGATGCAACTCATCTGTTGATTCAAAATCGGAAGGATTATATCTTTCTTTGGATGATAGACCCGCTAAAAGAAAAAGACAGCCTTTATATTTCTGTGCTCTTTCTAGAACAGGTAAAAAGTACTCAGGATCCTCTTCCTGAACTTTTGAACCATTAAGGATGTTAATCAATATAACCTTACTATTCCTATCTACAATGGCAAGGATATGGTCACACCACCAAGTAAAATCCATAAAACCCACAAAAGATTTGCTTCCAACATTGGATAAATTATCAGACATTGGTGAATCATCTCTCTCTCCCAAGACAAACTCGGAGAGTGTATAGCCTTCTTTGTCTAGCTTAAAAATATACAAGCACCCTGTCAAATCCAGAGTTGCAACAAATGTAGCTTGTGGTGAGATTAGCACCTTTGGATATGTTAGCTGACCTCTGTAACCTTTTGGTTTTAAATATAATCCCTCAAACTGCAAAGAGAACAACTGCTCCAGTTCTGTACTTGAACTTTTATGCCAAAGAGAAAGACTGCAAGATCCTAAAGATATATGCATAACTAGTAAGTGAAGAATTGAGACCAACAATACTAAGAAGATAAATGACTTGTAAAAAATATATAGTCTATTCTCCATGTTCTGAGAATAATTTATTTGATAAAAGAATAAATACTATTAGAGAACATAAGGGAAAAAGCACAAGATCATATAATACAAGTTCGGTAATGAACTATTCCATGTAATAAAAAATATGGATTTCCGTGTACAGACATGAGATAGGTGAATATGACCAAACGAAAAATATAATGGCTTGAATTTGACTGGAAGCCTGAACGACCTAGTCTCTTATCAAAATAAAACGAAGAAATAAATAAATTCACCTTCCCCTTTAGAGTATCCATGTGATATACAATACGATTTTACAGTTTGAATCCTTAATTTTATATAGAAAATATAAACATGGAAAAAATTTCGCAAAAAAGAAAAAAGAATAGACTTAATACGCTTTAAATTTTCTAGTAGCTTAAAACCCACCTATATTTGTTATGAAATTAATTATAATTATTGAAGCTAACAACCAACTTCTGAATTAAAAAAAGAACCTTTTTCGTAGAGTAGAAATATAAAAATAAGAACAATATATCTTTCTAAAGAAAATTAAAACAAAGGACATCAGGCATTATACATATATAGATAAGACAAAGAAAATATATAGTTTAATCATAAAAAAGTTCTTGAAACTATAAGCACGGCATGGAGGTGCTTAAAGCAGATTGTAAGCAATGCAGCTCAACTTATACCAGTCTAGGCAAAGGTTCCTAAAGGCACAAGAACTTTATTTTGCTTTCTAAAAATATTTATTATGATGTCCTCTTTGATGCTTTGTTTCTTTTTCTTTCTTTCCCTTGTTAACCTAGTAGTCAAAAGTAAAAAAGAACTTACATCTATTTGTCTATTACATAATGAACTACTTAAATTCAGAACCGACACATACATAACATAGAAAATAATTGAGAAAATAACCAAAAACATACCAGCGTTCTTGTGAACAGCCACAAAAAGGTTAAGTTCATCATGGCGGTCAAAGCAGAAAATATTGTTGCAGAGATGACCCCGGTGATTAGAAATGTACTTGGGAAAAGTAGAGCCCGTATGTCCATAACTGATCTCAATTTGCTGAAGTGAACCATCTGATGTAATGACAGTGAACCTACACCTCAAGCAATACAACATTTCAAATTGACATTCCATCTCCCTTTTACTAGTTCCCAACATTGTTTTGAAGTGTGGAAGTTTACCAATCAATGACAGCATGACCGTATTTTCAAGATCAGTGACAAACTAATCACGTTTCAATTTTTTAGTACAGCATATCGGAAGCAAGGGAAGCAGAGAAAGGAAAAATACTTACAAGTAAGAATTGTGCTTATCTAAATCGTTATCAGAAAATAAGCCAACGATTGGTGAAGAGACTTTCAACTGCTTCTTCGTAATTTCTGCTATTACTTCACCACTGAATTTGATAAAATACAGTGTATCAGTGTCATCAGCAACTCCAAGAACGTCATCATCTTCAGACCAAGCTCCTACACTAAATGTACCAAAGCTGGGACCTAATGAACCAATTGCAAATCATGTTTTCACTTTTTAATACAATCCAATGAAGACAGGATTTTCAAGAGAGTAAATGAAACTCACTGGTGAAAATGGCGCATGAATGTTGATAGTCATCCTCTTCACTCAAAATCGTTATCCGATTTCCAGCGGCAACTGCAACATGCTTGGCTCTAGGGGAAACAAACAACGATACCAATCTTCTGAGTCTCTTCGGTTGATTATATTCGGTCCACTTCTCCTTCAGTTGAGTCACACCTTCAAACCACGAGAGTTGGATCCGAATAAGCGTTAATAAGAATTCAACGAAACGAGAATCGAACTTGTTCAGTAATTCAAAAAGAAAACCGACACGTACCTCGAGCAGAGAGCAAGGACAGCAAGCTCCCCTTACTACTCTCATTTTCCTGAAATCCAACAACGATCAACGAAATTGAGAGAATAAGAATGCGAATCAGAAGAGAAAAGAGAAGAGACACTGACCTGGTGGTTTTGGTGGTGCTGTTGTTGTTCAGGAGGGTAATTGGAAGCGTGACGTCGCGTCTCGTAAAGCGGCACCGCCATATTGGAACCGTTACTGTATCTTCTTCAGAACCCCACACCTCAAAAACTGCACCGCATTCGAGTGAGCGCGTAGCTAGCTACACCAAAAAGCGACAGAGATGACTTCTGCTTCGGTTCATTCTCATTTCTCGATGATCATGCTTTTCTTTTTCTTTTTTTCTTTTTTCTGTACCTTCGAATTTGGGCCCTCATTGCGTTTCAGATCCGGGTTAAACTTTAGCCCAATGTGAGCTTGGTTGGGCCTTGGGCATATAAATATCCTTCCAGTTCTTCAACATTATGGCCTGTCTTAGTTGTTAACCACGTAAAAAATTGATAGATATAGATAGTATATTTTATTAAAATAGCTTATAAGGATTATGTTGATTTTTGTTGCATAAATTTTAGAAGGGATATGATATTTTGACTTCCGGTGTCAAAATTTGAAATTTGATACCAAATTCTAACCGTTGATTTTCGTCAATCAACAGTTATTATTTATTGGGAATCAAATTTATCAATTAATCATTAATTTCCAATTATTGGGAATCAAATTTATCAATCAACGATTAGGATTTGATGTCAAATTTTAAAGTTTGACACCGGTGTCAAAGGATCCTGCCCTATTTTAGAAAATTTTATTAAATAATTACGTCCTTTTGCTAACATTAGAGGATGAAAGTTCGACGTCTCTAAATATTATAAGAGGTATAAATTCAGATGACACCTCATATGATGCAAAGTAAATTTATGTGTTTAGTGATGAAAAAAAAAGTTTAAGGTTGTCAATATGACAAAAGCAACTATAAATTAAAAAATAATTTAAAAGTAGCACAAATTAATAATTAGTTTCTAAATTAGCATTTAATTGTTCAAAAACCGACAGCACCCCAAAGCTGTCTATCACTATATGAAAGGGCAACCATATGTCCACATGTTATGTTGCAGTTTTCTGTGAAAGCTATTAAACTTTCTTTTTTTAGTCTTATAGCTATTCTCCTCTTTTTTTTTTTAGTAAATAGCTATTCTCGTTTTAAAATAAATTCATTCTTTGACCAAGTGAGCCAATTGCAACCTTGTTAGTTGTCATACTTTATACTAATTTAGATTAATTGATAACTTTTAAGAGTTTTACATTTTTTTTTTCCATAAGACGATGTTGTTTAGTAGCATTCACTGGCCAGGATAGCAAGGTTGCAACTATATAAATTTTTTAATTACACGTTGTCAGGAAACATAATCAATAGTATCTACCATGAATAAAATTAAATTTGATTATATAATTATTAAAATATAAAGAATCGGGTGCAACTGATCTCGCTAACTGTTTTTGTCAGGTGCTAGCCTCTATGTTTTTTTTTTTTTTCATAAACGAAACATAACAATATTGTATAATATTGTACCAAATTTTTTTAAGGGTTTGTTTTTTTTTATGTTACTTTACATATTTTATCTAATGTTCATCAAAATGACGTTGTTTTGGGACAGAAATCATAGTATTTTTGTAATTTTAATTTATTTCAGGGGTATAACAGTCTTTATTATTCTAATTTTTTAATTTTTCAACACCAAAACGACGTCGTTTCGATGAACATTACATAAAGTTATCTAGAGTAACATCAGAATTTTTTTTTTTTTTTTTAATAGTGTGGGTAGTTAGATAACTTAGATCTTAGATGTTTTTGTAGATTTTAGGTAGTCAACTTGTTGAGTAACCTTCGGGAGCATAAAGTTAACTTGTAGTTTTTAATAGTGTGTGCTGTGATCTAGGAAACACGGACACGTGTTTTTTTGGAAAAAATGCGTGTCCGACACGTGTCCGACACGGACACGTTCAGACACGTTAGGACATGCGTCCGACACGCGGTTGACTTTTTGGGACACGTTGACTTAAGGGACACGCGAGTTTGACCGAATCCGACACGCGGTCAATGTATATGGACACGTTTTGGGACACGTTTTTTTTTAAAAAATAAAAATAAAATTACAATTAAAAAAATAAAAAAATATTTAATAAAAAACAAAATGTCTGAACCCCATCGTCGTCTGATCCTCTTTCGCGCAGGTTGCTGGTCCGGGTCTTCTCTTCTTCGTCGTCGGTCGTCGCCGGTCGTTGGTCGCCGTGTAGAGCTTGAAGAAAAATGGAGACCCATGCACATGCTTCTTATGTACAGCCATGGATACCTCCCTCTGGTTTTTGGGTATATGTTGAAGACACAAGTTTTGTGTTTATTTTGTACGGATAAGATTTAAGGTATTGAAGGGAGTTAAGGTCACTTCGTCGATCCGTGTATTAGGTTTCTAAGAGGCGTTTAGGACGGTTGATTGGTTTCTTTGTACGGTCTATATCCGAGATGAGACTGCGTTTGGATCGATGAGGTGGATGACTGCGTTTTGATTGTATTTATTTTTCTCATTTTATGTACTGCTCTAGGACTCTTATACTTTAATTTTTTATTTTATCTTCCTTGAAAAAAATTACATTATGAAATTTTTCTACACTCTACACTCTTGGGATGTTCTATTATTTTTTTTAATATTTACGTTATGAAATTTGAATATTTGATTAGTATATGAGTTATTATGAGTTGTTATATGTATTAAATATAAATTATATTATATATATTAAAAATATTATTTAATATCAAAACGTGTCCCAACGTGTCCAAATATGACATTTTTTAGAATTAACGTGTCAACGTGTCGTGTCGTGTCGTGTCCCGTGTCCCGTGTCCGTGTCCGTGCATCATAGGCTGTGATTCATGACCGCTACTCCAATTGTAATTAATTTTTGAAAAATATTTCAATAGGTTCATCGTTAGGTGAGTATTCTGATTTGGGAGTTTTGGGAATAAGGTTTTAAACCTTTCTATATAATGATAAGTGGCACCTGCTTGTTTTTTTTTTACTTATTATATAATTAATTATAATTAACTAAGGTAAAAATTATAATTTGGGACCACCTAAATAGAAAATCAAATACTCAATAAAAAGTAACAACAAATCATCTAAATGCAAACAAGTAACAAAGAACATGTATAGTATGGTTATTTTTGTGTTTTACCTGTTTTTGTTTTTTATCCTGTATATTTTTTCTGCTTTATTCTAATCAGTTATGTTATTTATTCTTATTCCTATTATTTTAAAAAAGAAAGATTTATAAACTT
Source organism: Gastrolobium bilobum (assembly GCF_033153095.1). NCBI lineage: Eukaryota > Viridiplantae > Streptophyta > Magnoliopsida > Fabales > Fabaceae > Gastrolobium > Gastrolobium bilobum. The sequence goes on along the minus strand of NW_026896861.1, from coordinate 14,525 downwards.
AATCACAAAAATGATTAGTTGACTTATTTCAAAATATGGACTCAATTAAACCAAATAAACACATTTAAAAGTAGAAAAAAAGGGTTTGTTCTTTTAAAGGACACAATGTGGTATCCTTTTAGTTTTTGACACTATATCTTACTTGTAAAACATAGTTACAATATGAAAAAAAATTAATTTCCTCAGTCACTTCAGCTGACGTGGAGAGAGAGAAAAACTATTTTTCATGTTATAACTATGTCTTACTGGTAAGACATAGTGTTAAAAACTAAAAGGACACAATTTGTGTCCTTTAAAAGAACAAACACTTAACCCTTGAAAGTAACAATTATGAAACCAAATGAATAACAGGACTATAATTATGAAGGGTTTTATAAGAGTTATGTTGTAGGAAAAGTGATTGTGTAATGTTATAGAGATTCGTTTTGCGTGCCTTAATTTTTTATTTATTTTTTTGTTTTAAAAATTGTGGGCCCCACAAAATATTGTGAGTGTAGGAAAATTTGTTGTGTTATGTTAAAGGATAAAACCAAAACCCAATTATGAAATACGAAGGTCCATTGAACTATAGTGTTTTGGGTTATTGCACACAAAGAATAGTCAAAAACCTAATTTTCAAATGTGAGAATTTTCCTTAGTGTATATAATTATATAAGTAATTATAATTGGGCCCTAGCTAAAATTGTTAGTTGACCCTGGCTAAAATTGTAACAGTGGTAACAGATGAAAATATGTAGTTGCTTTCCGTGTATGACTAGATAGCATATTTCTTTCTTCTTAATTTCTTCTTCTTCTTTCATCTATTTCCAATTGAGGTTTTCTTCTAACTTTTTTTTTCTTATTCGCACTCACTACCCTGAACTCAGCTATTCTGAGACAAGGCACGATGTTTTGTTCCTTTCTTCAAGATTTTACGGATATGTATTCTTGGAATATGCATTGATAATTATATTGTCCATTGACGAAAAATTTGATTTATATTTTTGAACCTTATAAAAGTGAAATTCTTTGTCTTTGCTGACCATAATTATTTATTGGGTGTTTCTAACATAAGTGAAATTCACACCCCCTTTATTTTATTAACAACTTTTTTGTGTGGTTGTAGTTATTGATTTTATTTCTTTTGAAAAAATGGAGTGTTGTTTTACGTTTACCTTTTAAAAATAAATTGGCAAATTGGCAAACTTTATTGTATTTTAATTTTTGTATAATCAAAAAAGAGAGAAAGAATGAGATTAAAAAAAAAAAAAATAGATTCAATATAAATTGGCAAATTTTCAATTGATCAGCGCTTTGCTGCCCGATTAAAAAGTGAAGAGTATTGCTGTTTTTAACAAAAAGGTTCTTTACGAAATCCATTTTTACTTGTTCATTTTAAACTAGTTTAGGGTTAAAAAAATTAGGGAAAAATACTTGTCCTTTTAAAGGATATAATTTTGTGTCATTTTAAATCTTAATTGTTAATTTTCATCAATCAATGATTATAATTTATTGAGTCAAATTTATTAATTAATATTAAATCGCAATAAATTATAACCATTGATTGACGGAAATCAACGGTTAAGATATAAAATGACACAAAATTATAGCCTTTAAAAGGAAAGGTTTTTTTCAAAAAATTAATCAAATTATATTTTAAAATAAAATATTTGAGATTTTTTTCTTTCGGTAAACTATATTTGAGATTTTAAATTTGGCTTCATTGTGCTTAGTTATTCAATTTTATTTTATTTTGGTAAACAATTATTCAATTTTTTTAATATCGATGATGTGCGTTTCCCCACAGTCAAAAGGCCTACATTCTAAATATTTGTATTGTGATATTCTTGATTTTATGGGTTTATTTCTACCATGTCCCCCAGAAAGCTTGAGCAACAATTAGATTAAAAAAATTTCTTCTCATCCCCACTCCTAATACTGCAAGATCAAAACTGAGTATAGTTCAATTCTTTTTCCTGATCGTTTATATAAAACAATCTCTTGCACACTTTAATTGAAAAGATAGGGAGGAAGAGTGGAAGTTTCTAAAGAAATTTGATGAGAATATTTTTATTAACAGATGAAAGAATTTCAGATGCTTAATTGTATATATATTTATTTTCATTTCCGAGAATCTATGCCATTTGATACATGATTTAACAAAAGTGATTAATGTTTCTGACGTAAAATAATTTTATCTCCTACGTATATAAAAGTGTGCGGACCCATATGGGGCCATGTGAGGAAAAAAGAGAAAGAAAAAATACGGGCTCCATATACTTTTATATATGTATAGGAGATAAAATTTATCTCAACATGAGAACCATTATTCCCTTTAACAAATGACATTTATGGGGCATTTGATAGAAGGTTTTTTTTAAGATTCCCGAAAAACTGAGTGTGATAATCTTATTTACTCATATTTGGTACGAGATTTCTAAAAAAATTTCACGATTTTATTTTGTGTGTAAAATTTTCTGAAAATACCTTATAAGAATATCACTCATAGGATGATATTTTAGGATTTTCATGACAAGGAAAAATTTAACACAACCAAACATAGCATTAAGAAAATTAACCCAATATTTTCGACAATATTTTAGTCTACTAAATAACTTTTTGATAATATTTCTGAAAAACTCATTTTCTAAAAAACATTCTTAAAAATCATGATTTTCGGATAAAAAAAAATCCTCTATCAAATACTCCTAACTATATTTTCCAGTTTTCAATCTGTACGGAGAAACTAGGGAGGTGTCTGAATTCCCGTTCTGCTTAGTCAAAAGAGGTTCTGTTATTTTTAAATGTTGTGGTTTAGGATACATGTGCTTGTTTTCTTAAAATGTCCTCAACTTCCCCAATTGACTATGGTTCCAGAGCGATGGAATATGGCGAAAGTATGCTAATCCCATCTTCATATTTTTGTCGTTTCTATAGGTTGATGCTTTGTAGGCATGTTTACACTTAACTAGTTAACTTTATCCGTGCATTTGTAGATTATTTTGAATATTTAAATTATAAATATAAAATTTTAATTTAATAAAGAAATATCTAGAATATGTTTGAATTAGTTTATGGAAAAGGATATTATGACAATCAAGTTGTGTTACTACCAAGTGACTACCAATCAATCTTACCATTAGATCGATTATATTGATCCAACGGTTATATTTATTTCCATCTTTGTATGGTCATGATTTCCCAAATTTAATACTTTATATTTATTTTCACCTTTGTATGGTTATGATTTCTCATATTTAATGTTTTCACTTTAAATATGTAAATCTACAATTTATATTAAAAAAACTATAAATATACTTAAATACTTGTAAAAAAATATACCAATTTCAAATATTTTAAAATAAAAATAATAAATTACACATCGTTCTCCAACAAAAGATCAATCAAACATATAATATTTGTGATACTAGGATTTCAGGTTCAGTAAACGACATTTCTAACTATAAATCAAATCAAAATTCCCTGCATATTGCATAATCAAGATAATATTAGTGTTGTAGGTACATAATCTATGTAAGTTAATAAACTACAAACCACTCAAATATTTCAAAAGAAAACAAATCATTTGTGTTTGGGAGTAAAAAAAAAAAGACATTAATTTATGAAAATAAATTAGTTTTTTTATAGATCGGGCCGGGTCACCGGTTGAATCGACCGGGTCACCGATTTTTACGAAAACCGACCGGATCGCACCGGTTCTGTAACATGGCCGATCCAATATAAAAAGCGAACCGGTTACATGACCGGTTCACCGGTTCCCGGGTCGACCCAGTCGGGTCGGTCCGATTTTTATAACATTGGCTAAATCCCTTAAACCCCTAAATGAAATGAATGAAGACAGTATTAACATGGTTGTTAAAATCTCGATTTATCACTACGATTTTATGTTTTTACGATTTTTTTCATCAAAATAATTTTACCAATATTTCAAACGCTTTTACGCTTTTATGATTTTTTACGATTTTTTTACAATACGATTTTACGTTTTACGATTTTTTAGTCCCTTTTCGATTTTACTTAAAATTTTGATTTTAATAACATTGAACATTAACATACAAATAAAAGGGACATACAAATGAAGAAAGCTACATCAAAATGATATATTAAAAGGAAAAAATATCTATCACTTTAAATAATACAACTTATATCATTTTACTTTCACAAAGAGGTAGGACCCACACCTTTATTTTTTTTGTCAACTCTCTCTCCTCTTTTATCTATCTCTTTCTGTTTCTTAAAATGGCACAACTTTACATCCTTTAAAATGACACACACTTTACCCATATTAAAATCCCTTTCTAATAATTTTTGTGAGTTAGAATCAATTGCATTTTCTTACTTCAATAAAAACAAGCTAAATCATCTTCATATAGAGGTGCATTATAGATATTCACTTAATTTAAGTGATTCTTATATTTAGGGCAAGGTCCCGTTACATTTACATAACATATATACAGTTGTTCGCTTAGCCAATCAAGAATACAAGAACGAAGAAGAGTGTGAATATAATAATTGAATTCCATAAGCATGACAATATATGCTAACACTTTAACATGATACTTAGTTGTCAGTTGTGATGATAAAACATCATGAATGAAGGGTAGTGGATGGGGAGGCAAAAATCAAATTATTTATCGAAAATAAGAAGAAGAAAAAAACTTATAATGAGAGTGCAGATTATACATAATCTTCCAATGTTGATTTGAATGACAAGGATTCGGATATTGGGAGTTTCGAAAAGAAAAATATCAATACGATCTTTTCTCTTTAAAAATTAGATATGAATATGCATGCATGTTATATTAGTTATATCCAACCGGGCTCTTATATTTACTATATTTTTCTTTTTGATACATTACTAATTTTTAATTATACGGGAATTATCTTAAATATTTTCAACGAAAAAATTTAGATTAGAAAAAGATGTATTTTCATACAAGATCCAAAAGAATCACCGACTTTACTGAAAATTCAATATAGTAATTGCCAAAAGTGAAAAACTAATAATCGAACTCGCTCAAGCTACGATCAATTAGGAAAGGATCTGTTTATAAATATTTATTTTACAAATTTACAAATTATACTATGTTTGACCGATAATACTCTACTTAAGAGTGTATTACTGGTCAGACATAATATAATTTATAAGAATTTATAAATAAAATATTTATAAATATAACCTTCCCCCAATCAGTAAAAACAAAAATCACCAACTTTACAAGATCCAAGAAAATCACCGACTTTACTGAAAATTCAGTATACTATTTGCCAAAAGAGAAAAACTAATAATTGAACTCACTCAAGCTACAATCAATTGGGAAATAATCTGTTTATAAATATTTATTTTACAAATTTATAAATTATACTATGTCTGACTGGTAATAATACTCTACTTAAAAGTGTATTACTGGTCAGACATAATATAATTTGTAAGAGTTTATAATAAAATATTTGTAAATATAACCTTCCCCCGTAAAAACTAAAGCAGGTGTGTCAATCCTCGTTTTTGACGATCTTGAATTGCAATCCCACACATGTTCAGCTCTCCTCATCCTAAACTTGGCGTTTAAATATATAACAATAGGGTTCGTTTTTTTAGCAGTTACTGCAGATAAGTTATCTGCAATAAGCCTAATACGATGTTATTTTGGGACGAAAATCATGGTGTTTTTGTAATTTTAATTTATTTGAGGGTTATAATAGTCTTTATATTTATAATTTTTTAAGATTTCAATATCAAAATAACGTCATTTTGGAAATAAATGCAGATAACTTATCCACATTAACTGCATAAACATTTTTTCCAATTAAAACGTGAATAACAATTAACCAATCCCAAACATCCTCGCCACTCGGATTATATTCGCCACCTAATTTGGGCCAAAACATATGGGCCTGTTTGATTGTGTTTTGGTTTTTTTGTTCTTAAAATTATTTTGTAGAATAGTTATAGAAACAGTTATTTTCTGTATTTTTTTTTTGTTTTGAAAATTAAAAATCAAAATAGAAAACAAAAACAACTCAAACATGTTCTCTAAATTTGATTCTAAAAATAAAAAAACAGTTATGATTTTTAAAATATTTTTTCCAAAACAAACTTTACCAAAGGAGTTTTTTTTCTTCTAAAAACTAAAAACAATTTTTAAAAACACTAATCAATCAGAGCCTATGTCTCTCTTTCTTTTCTTTTTTCTTGGAAGCATATGTCGCTTCCACATGCAACTTGGCCAAAGAACCTCGTGTTCATAACTACTTAATTAATAAGCGACTGATTAATATGCTTCATTCGGATAATAAACAAAGTTTGTCTCCCTTCGGTGTGGGAATCTATTGTAACTTATTTTGAGCTAAATTCCACTATTAAAGACAAATATTACGGGTGTTCAGTAAATTAAACACATTAACTTAAATCTGTTTAAGTTAATATTCGAATTCAAACTTAGTGACCTTGAGATTAAATTGGCATTAATTATGAGAATGTATATAAATTTAAATCAACTCGATATATATTCTTTATTTCAACTTCATAATATATTTAATTTTTCTAAAATTTGATTTTAAAATAAATCTTTTTATTATATATTACTGATCAAACTTTATTTTATTTTAATTTTTGTATAATCAAAAAAGAGAGAAAGAATGAGATTAAGAAAAAAAAATAGATTCAATATAAATTGGCAAATTTTCAATTGATCAGCGCTTTGCTGCCCGATTAAAAAGAGAAGAGTATTGCTGTTTTTAACAAAAAGGTTCTTTACGAAATCCATTTTTACTTGTTCATTTTAAACTAGTTTAGGGTTAAAAAATTAGGGGAAAATGTTTGTCCTTTTAAAGGATATAATTTTGTGTCATTTTAAATCCTAACTATTAATTTTCATCAATCAATGATTATAATTTATTGAGTCAAACTTATTAATTAATATTAAATCACAATAAATTATAACCATTGATTGACAGAAATCAACGGTTAAGATATAAAATGACCCAAAATTATAGCCTTTAAAAGGACAAACGTTTTTTTCCAAAAAATTAATCAAATTATATTTTAAAAAAAAATATTTGAGATTTTTTTTCTTTCTGTAAACTATATTTGAGATTTTAAATTTGGCTTCATTGTACTAGTTATTCAATTTTATTTTATTTTGGTAAACAGTTATTCAATTTTTTTAATATCGATGATGTGCGTTTCCCCACAGTCAAAAGGCCTACATTCTAAATATTTGTATTGTGATATTCTTGATTTTATGGGTTTATTTCTACCATGTCCCCCAGAAAGCTCTAGCAACAATTAGATTAAAAAAATTTCTTCTCATCCCCACTCCTAATACTGCAAGATCAATGTTATTGAAGACAGTGGGTGATATTATATCACTAATAGATTTGAACTCATGTATAAAGCAGAGGAGGTTGATGATCAGGATTATCACTGTGTAATTAAAAATATTAAAAACAGACTTACTTGTCAGTGGCAGAATGATGAAACAGACAGAATGAAAGGATGAATATATGCAGTATAAGAGGAATTAAATCCGAGCCCACAGAACGTGTCTCCTTAAGACAATTTGCCCCCTCACTGATGCCTAAGGTTGATGGACACTTGTCTCCCAGGATAGAACGAATTTCGTCTGAAGAATGGTGGCACTACCAATCAACAGCCCAAACGAACACAACAAAATGCCAGAGGAAGTCACACCGGAGGATGAACAACAGTATGCAAAACCGGAAGAAGAAAATTTCCGGCAGAGTTTAAGTGCAGGAAAAACTGGATAGATTTCTGAAGGTGTCAGTGTCTACTTATAGACACTGACCGGTCACGATGAACAGTCGCCGGCGGCGAACCGCCGTGTCTGATGGCGGCGAACGGGTGCGACCGGTGACTGTTCCGACGAACAGATACGACCGGTGACCGGTTCAGCGAGCAGACACAACCGGTGACTGGTTCACGAAGGGAAAGAACCGGTTCGGTTCAATACTGCTCAAAAAACCGGCGGGTAGAAACGTTTTTGGTTGGAGGGAAGCAACGGTAAATTTTTTTGGACAAAATATTAAAAAATAATTTAATAAAAAATTATTATTATTTTTTATTACACACTATGAACCGAACCGAACCGATCCGAGCCGAGCCGAGCCGAGCCGAGCCGGCCGGACGGACAGCGGCGGCGCGCGCGTGTGGTGAACCAATGCTCACCTAGCTCTCCCCCCTACATAAAACATGTAGTGACCCAAGGGCCAATCTAAGAGAGGGAAGTGGGAGCTTATATACTCTCCCATTTCCTACTAATTGTCCAATGTGGGACTTGTTGAAACCCACACACCTCTTCATCTTCCCTTTTTCTCTTTTCTTTATTAACTCACTTCTTATTCATAACCAATGGATCATTGTACATTAATTCATTCATTAATTCCAACAATCCCCCACATGGATAAGAAGTCAAATCATCGTGACAAAATGCATAAGAGTATAAATGCAAAGTGTAAATTCCTCAACGAGAAACAACTGCATCGAGATAGGTGGAGTTACCTTTGAACCTTCTCTAGTGAAAACCTATCGGATATACTCGGTCAATCGGTGGTCTAGGTCGACTTGAACCGTCAACCTTTAGTGTATACCTAGACAATAGGAGTCACACAATTGCTTCTCTAGCATTGTTGGTCCTTTGTTGCGCCCATTTTGGCCGTGGGACACCTGCCTGGTTCTGTGAGTGTTTTAGAGAATCGGCCTTTAAAAATTCTCATAGAAGCGGCCTCACTTCACACTCACATAGGTGATTTCTTGTGATGTAAATCACTATACATCATCTGAACACAACAGATTAAGAAATCACTAAAAGCCTTAATGCTTACCCTCATAAATACACTGTCTTGTCTTAGGAATGAGTATGAGTTTAAAAACTCCACAGTGTTTGAACAGTTGACCATCACTTAGTTGTCTCTTTGAACCTAGTTCATGGGATCTCCACTCTTCTAGGTAGAGTTACCGCAATGCTCAACAATTGATAGGCCTTAAACCCATTCCTTTCGACAAATTTTCAACCAACTCTCTAGGAATCCCTTTGGTTAACGGATCCGCTATGTTTTCCTTAGACTTAACATAGTCAATTGAAATGATTCCATTCGAGAGTAGTTGTCTTACGGTATCATGTCTACGACGTATGTGTCTAGACTTACCGTTATACATGACGTTCTTGGCCCTTCCAATAGCTGCTTGGCTATCACAATGTATGCATACAGATGGTATCGGTCTTGGCCAATTAGGAACATCCTCAATAAAATTACGAAGCCATTCGGCTTCTTCACCGGCCTTATCTAAAGCAATAAATTCTGCTTCCATGGTTGACCTTGTAATGCAGGTTTGCTTGGACGATTTCCAAGACACAGCACCTCCACCAAGGGCGAACACATATCCACTTGTGGATCTAGTGTCGTTAGAGCCGGTGATCCAATTTGCATCACAATACCCTTATATAACCGCGGGGTATTTCTCGTAATGCAAAGCATAATTCTGAGTATACTTCAAGTATCCCAAAACTCTTACCATAGTTTTCCAATGATTCTCATTTGGATTACTGGTAAAGCGACTTAACAGACTTACTGCATAAGCAATATCAGGTCTGGTGCAGTTCATAACATACATAAGGCTTCCCAACACTTGAGCATATAGCTTTTGTGTTGTAGCTTTACCAGTGTTCTTTAATAAACTCAAAATAGAATCTACAGGATTCCTCACAGGATTTATATTCAAACTCTTGAATTTATCAAGAACCTTAACTATATAGTGAGCCTGTGATAATGTCAACCCTGCAGATGTTCTATGGATTTTAATTCCTAGGATAACGTCCGCTATCCCCATATCTTTCATCTCAAACTTACTTTTAAGTAATTGTTTAGTAGCATTAATCATTTGATTATTACTACCCATGATCAACATGTCGTCTACATAAAGACAGACAATGGCAAAACCTTTTTCAGTATTCCGAACATAGACACATTTGTCACATTCATTAATTCGAAAACCATTTGATAACATAACTTTGTCAAATTTTTCATGCCATTGTTTTGGAGCTTGCTTTAACCCGTAAAGGGATTTTATTAAGCGACAAACTTTCCGTTCTTGTCCTGGAACAACAAAACCTTCAGGTTGTTCTAAATATATCTCTTCGTCCAGGTCGCCGTTTAAAAAGGAAATTTTCACATCCATTTGATGTATTTCTAATCCATTCAATGCAGCTACCGCGATCAACATCCTGATGGATGTGATCCTTGTAACGGGTGAATAAGTATCGAAGTAATCGAAACCTTCACGTTGCCTGTAGCCTTTTACCACAAGCCTTGCTTTATATTTATCAATAGTGCCATTCTCTTTCATTTTTCTTTTGAACACCCACTTACTTCCTAACGGCTTATTGCCAGGAGGAAGATTTACCAGTTCCCAAGTGTGGTTGGACAAGATAGACATCTCACTATTGATAGCCTCTTCCCAGAATGGTCCTTCCGGGGACGTTATAGCTTCCTTATACGTCCGAGGTTCATTTTCCAATAAGTATGTCATAAAATCAGGTCCAAAGGATGTGGCGGTCTTTTGCCTCTTGCTACGTCTAGGTTCATCTTCTATGTCCTCTACGGTATCAGTATCAGTTGTAGCATCTCGAGGTATCTCAACCTGATCATCATCATTACCACTTGATTCATGTTTTTTCTTATACGGAAATATGTCTTCAAAGAAAGTAACTTCCCTTGATTCAATCACCGTATTAATATGTATATCTGAGACATCAGATTTATACACTAGAAAGCGATAAGCACTACTATTAAGTGCATAACCGATGAATACACAATCCACGGTTTTAGGTCCGATTCTTAACCTTTTAGGTTTAGGAACCGCAACCTTAGCCAAACACCCCCACACTCTAAAGTATTTCAGGGATGGCTTCTTTCCTTTCCATATATCATATGGTATGCTTTTTATCTTTTTGTGGGGCATTCTATTAATAATATAATTAGCCGTCAACATGGCTTCCCCCCACAAATTCTGTGGTGAACCGGACGTAATTAACATAGCATTCATCATCTCTTTCAGTGTCCGATTTTTCCTTTCTGCAATCCCATTTGATTGCGGTGAATAAGGAGCTGTTGTCTGGTGTATAATACCAGACTCTATACAGAATTCCTCGAAAGGGCCATCATATTCTCCCCCACGATCGCTCCTTACCATTTTAATTTTCTTGTTGAGTTGATTCTCAACTTCACTTTTATATTGCTTAAAAGCAACAATAGCTTCATCTTTACTATTGAGTAAGTACACATAACAATATCTACTGCAATCATCAATAAATGTAATAAAATATTTCTTATTACCCTTAAATGGTGTAGATTTCATGTCACATATATCAGTATGTATTAAATCTAACAACTCGGTTGATCTTTCAACTGATTTAAAAGGTAATTTCGAAAATTTTGATTCAACACATACTTGGCACTTATTATTTAAACATTCAAATTTAGGTAATAAATCTAAATGTATTAAACTCTTAATGGACTTTAGATTAACATGTCCTAATCTACTATGCCATAAATTAGAAGACTCAAGCAAGTAGACAGAAGTAGTAGTATTATTAATAATATTGGAGTTGTTTACAGTCATCACATTCAGTTTGAAAAGGCCCCCACTAAGGTAGCCCTTTCCTACATACACATCATTCTTAGTAAGTACAAACTTATCAGAAACAAATACAAGTTTAAAGCCATTCTTGCTTAACAGAGATCCAGAGACTAAGTTCTTGCGAATATCAGGCACATGGAGCACATCATTCAGTGTCACTATCTTGCCAGATGTCATTTTCAAAGCCACTTTGCCCACTCCTTCAATTTTTGAAGTAGATGAATTACCCATATAAAGTTTCTCATCATTATCAGTAGGAGTATAGGAGGAGAACATCCCCTTGTTTGAACAGACATGTCTGGTGGCACCAGTGTCCACCCACCATTCGTTGGAGTCTCCCATCAGATTGCACTCCATCACCACTGCTGCCAGATTCAGTTCTTCAACCTGATCAGCAATATCAACCATATTGGCTTGAGTGCTCTTCTTCTTCTTATTGAACTTTTGTGGCTTCCTCTGATCTTTCCTTTGTTCCTTCTTACAATCCTTTGCACGGTGGCCAGGATTCCCACAATTGAAACAGTTACCTTTGAACTTTTTGCCCTTTCCTTGCTTAGCATTTCCATCTTCAGAATATTTCCTCTTCTTTAACTTTGATCCCTCTTCAACTACATTAGCTTTGGAGATCATAGGATTGTTGCCATTCCTCTTGTCAGACATCTTATTGTCTTCTTCTATTCTCAATCTGGTAACCAGATCTTCAAGTGTCAATTCCTTGCGCTTATGCTTCAGATAATTCTTGAAGTCTCTCCAAGAGTTTGGTAATTTCTCTATGAAAGCAGCAACTTGAAAAGACTCACTAAGAGACATTCCTTCCGCATGAATTTCATGCACAATCACTTGAAGTTCCTCAACTTGACTCACAACAGATTTGGAGTCTACCATCTTGAAGTCCAAGAATCTGCCAACTATGAATTTTTTCAAGGCAGCATCCTCAGTTTTATACTTCTTGTCCAGACTTTCCCAAAGTTCCTTACTAGTCTTCAGGGTACAATACACATTATACAGTGAGTTGTCTAGAGCATTGAGAATATAGTTCCTGCAAAGGAAGTCAGAATGCTTAAAAGCATCAATGGCAGCAACCTTTTCCTTGTCAGACTCTTCTCCCTCTTTCAGTTTAGGAGCATCTTCCTTGAGGAAACGGTCTAGACTCAGAGTTGTCAAATAGAACAACATCTTCTGTTGCCAGCGTTTGAAATTTGTTCCATTCAGTTTTTCAGGCTTGTCAGCATGCATTGGAACAGAGGCAGTAACATTGGCATTGCTAGTACTTACATTAGCCATTTCTGTTACACAAACAGAATCCGAAATTAATCACACAGATTAATTTATCACACAATAAATAAAACAGAAACAGTATATATAACGAAAAATAAGTACTGATCACAGGTTCAAAAGCACCAAAATTGTCTTAAGATTGTTATTGAAGACAGTGGGTGATATTATATCACTAATAGATTTGAACCCATGTATAAAGCAGAGGAGGTAGATGATCAGGATTATCACTGTGTAATTAAAAATATTAAAAACAGACTTACTTGTCAGTGGCAGAATGATGAAACAGACAGAATGAAAGGATGAATATATGCAGTATAAGAGGAATTAAATCCGAGCCCACAGAACGTGTCTCCTTAAGACAATTTGCCCCCTCACTGATGCCTAAGGTTGATGGACACTTGTCTCCCAGGATAGAACGGATTTCGTCTGAAGAATGGTGGCACTACCAATCAACAGCCCAAACGAACACAACAAAATGCCAGAGGAAGTCACACCGGAGGATGAACAACAGTATGCAAAACCGGAAGAAGAAAATTTCCGGCAGAGTTTAAGTGCAGGAAAAACTGGATAGATTTCTGAAGGTGTCAGTGTCTACTTGTAGACACTGACCGGTCACGACGAACAGATACGACCGGTGACCGGTTCAGCGAGCAGACACAACCGGTGACTGGTTCACGAAGGGAAAGAACCGGTTCGGTTCAATACTGCTCAAAAAACCGGCGGGTAGAAACGTTTTTGGTTGGAGGGAAGCAACGGTAAATTTTTTTTGGACAAAATATTAAAAAATAATTTAATAAAAAATTATTATTTTTTTTATTACACACTATGAACCGATCCGATCCGAGCCGAGCCGGCCGGACGGACAGCGGCGGCGCGCGCGCGTGGTGAACCAATGCTCACCTAGCTCTCCCCCTACATAAAACATGTAGTGACCCAAGGGCCAATCTAAAAGAGGGAAGTGGGAGCTTATATACTCTCCCATTTCCTACTAATTGTCCAATGTGGGACTTGTTGAAATCCACACACCTCTTCATCTTCCCTTTTTCTCTTTTCTTTATTAACCCACTTCTTATTCATAACCAATGGATCATTGTACATTAATTCATTCATTAATTCCAACAATCAAAACTGAGTATAGTTCAATTCTTTTTCCTGATCGTTTATATAAAACAATCTCTTGCACACTTTAATTGAAAAGATAGGGAGGAAGAGTGGAAGTTTCTAAAGAAGTTTTATGAGAATATTTTTATTAACAGATGAGAGAATTTCAGATGCTTAATTGTATATATATTTATTTTCATTTCCGAGAATCTATGCCATTTGATACATGATTTAACAAAAGGGATTAATGTTTGTGACGTAAAATAATTTTATCTCCTACATATATATAAAAGTGTGCGGACCCATATGGGGCCATGTGAGGAAAAAGAGAAAGAAAAAATACGGGCCCATATACTTTTATATATGTATAGGAGATAAAATTTATCTCAACATGAGAACCATTATTCCCTTTAACAAATGACATTTTTGGGGCATTTGATAGAAGGTTTTTTTTAAGATTTCCGAAAAATTGAGTGTGATAATCTTA